>NC_054744.1:44165826-44465826 GCF_018143015.1 Lytechinus variegatus | reverse complement strand
ACAGTTGTTATTGCTTAAAACTTGCAAGTTGTAAATGCATATAAGATGATTGACTCTGAATAAAAGTCCAATTTTGATCATGTTTGTCATTGCTGTACGTTATGATTATTACTGCTATTATTATTGATTGATTTTAACTAGCATTCATTGCTTTATTACTGTATAGTTTTGCTTCTTCCCCCACAGAAACCTGGGGGGGGGATGATTGTACACACCATCCCCCCCACCTAAAATTCTGGGGGGGGATGCATCCCCCCATCCCCCCGCTATCTACGCCCCTGATTCTAAGCATTTTTGGTACCAATGATTAAAATTGGTATCTAAAAGAAGAATAGATGCGAGCGCGCAGCGGGAGCTGAAAATTTTTATTTTTCGATCTGAAAAAAATGACAGTTTACTGGACTTTTTTGATAAAGAACAAGATATATATCCAAGAAAAGATGATTGAAAATCGAAGCAGGAGGTCTTTTGAAGCTTTAAAGTGAAAACGGGACATTTGCATTCACCTATTTAATCATGAAAAGTATGGGGTTTTTTTTAAATAAATGATGCGAGCGCGAAGCGCGAGCTGAAAATTTTTATATTCCAATCAGAAATGCGGGCATTTTGAGCACGATTTTAAATAAAGAACGAGTTGTTTATCTCATTCTCGCTTGCTGAACATTACAATCTTTTTTTTTTTTGCCATATCCGGAATTATTGGGGGGGGGGGAAATGATATGTTTGCCCCCCAATATTTTCATTGGTGGGGCGATCGTCCCCATGCCCCCCCAGGATCGACGCCTCTGGCTGTGAATGCTCTGCCTTCGTTGTCTTTTGAAATTAAACAAAACTTAATCGAATGACATTACATACTTTTAAACCGCGTCGGATAAATTTTCAGTATCATGCCTGTTGATTAAAAATGAAAAAAAAAAAACTTTTTTTTTTTTGGGGGGGGGTGGACTTTACCTTAAAATGAACAGTAGGCCTCCTTGTTCCCTATATTGACATTAAGATGAAGTTAAGATGAAGTGTTATCAAGTAGACCTATGTTATTTTATTCTATTATGATTGATCTTAAACCTTTTTGCTCATACTCTTCCGCTTCTGTTTTATGTAAGCACCCACTATATGGTCAAATGGTCTTATTGACTACAGTAATTCAGTTAACTTTATTTGACCCTCGCAGTCCAGTGGGTGCTCAATCTATACTCTGTTATGTTTATTATGTGTTGTACTACACTGTACCAATTTCTTACAATTTTCATTGCCGAAATAAATAATAATAATAGTAATAGTGAATGTTTTCAGAACGTTCTTATACGGTTTTTTAAACGTTCTCAAAATGTCCCATTTGGTTTTCTGCAGGTCCTTATACTAGAAAGTAAAGGATTATAATCCATTCATGTTCATAAATAAAAACAAATTCCTGAAATGATAAAGGACAAGCTATTTTTAGTAGATTTATAATGCAAAAACTATTTAACATTGATTGTAAAGGCCTTATGACCAAAATGCAAGCCAGGGGGTTATTTCATTGACTATATTTGACCTGTTAACAAGCTTAGGAATTTGATTCGGTTTGTTTTCATTGGCCATTGAGATCTAGTCCCAGTACATTGAAAAACCCGACTATTATATATTTTCAATATGTTTAGGATTGCATAGGATAAGTATATCACTTACATGAGAGATGAAATGGCTATCACACGAGATACATGATATATACAGGTGCATAATTTGCTGTTTTTTTTTTAAGTTTATCACAAAGGTTTTGGACGTTCTAAAGAACGGAAATTAAAGGTTTCCTATGGCACACTTTCCGAACGGTTCGTAAAACGATATTGAACCATTTTGATTGATTGATTTTTTTTCATTTGATAGCATTTATTCTATTATAAAAGCAAAACACGGTACATACAAAGTTAACATGCCGGATATTACATGGGAAAATTGTAAATAATACAATGATAAAATCTTGGAAACAGTTGAATAAAAGCAGAGTGTACATAATTTATAAATGAATGAGGAGGCAACTTGAAAGGGATCAGCGCTGCCACCTTTACAAAAATCTGGAAACTGAATATATATTATAAAGTGATGTAATAAATACTTTTGGCAAGGTTTTCTGAGCGTTCTCGACAGGTTTTCATGGTTTTTATGGACGTCTGCCGAACTTCCACAGAACGTTTTTTATATTTTATTTTTAAAACGGTTTACGTCTATCATGTCTATACCATTCATAATGTTCTTAGCAGGTATATAATTTTTTTTCAAAACATTTTTAAAAATCGTTTTGAGCGTGTAATTTAATCGTTTTTAAAAGAATGAAAACCTTACACAAACGGACTTAAACGTTTTGACAAAACGTCCAAATAGAACGGCTAAGTTAAACGGTTTCAGAACGTGACGGTAAACGATCGATTGCTAATTGTCTCCTATATTTGGAAGGCCTTGCATTAATCCTAGCTTGTTTTCCCCATCAGTTCATGATCCGTTCATTTCAATATATTACTTTGTCTAATATAGTCCTTGCACTTGCTTTTCTTGTAAATTAGAAAGATGGAAAGATTATTAATACATTTTTTGTTAATCCCGAAGCCATAGTTTAACCTAGATTGGAACACTTAAGGTCATTATGGTCCTAATCCGTCATAATAATAGGCCGACCATATAGTTCAAGGCACCAATCGGAGCGGGGGTTGCTGTGTCCCCCCGCCATATTATCTATCCATCTTTCTAATTTACAAGAAAAGCCAGTACAAGGACTATATTAGACAGAGTGATAATAGAAACATGCCTGGTTCTTAATTAAGACTTTTCTGTACCACTGTTTGTAGCTATCGGCTTGTAGTCAAGCAGGCCATGGGATGGAAGGAGAAAGGAAAAGGATGAAAAAAGGGAAGTGAACAAGAGGGAACGAAGGGGGGGGGGGGGGGTGGAGAAAGGAAATTAAACAAAAAAATTTTTAGGAAGAAAGGGAAAGAAAGACATATTATGATCATGAAAGAAGTGGAAGGCAATGAGTGAAGCGCATACATTCGTAATTCTGAAGCTTCGTTATTCCGAAGGTTCGTTATTCCGAAGGTTTGTATTTCCGAAGGTTCGTTATTCCGAAAACGAATTGAGGTTCGTTATTCCGAAGGTTCGTTAATCCGAAAAAGAAATGAGGTTCGTAATCCCGAAGGCTCGTTACTTAGTCCGAAAACTAAATGATTAACTAACCTTATTTCGTTTTCGGACTAACGAACCTTCGGAACAACGAACCTAATTTCGTTTTCGGATTAACGAACCTTCGGAATATCGAACCTTATTTCATTTTCGGATTATCGATCCTTCGGAATTACGAAGTGTAACCGATTGAAGAGGGTAGAAAGCGGCCGTACGTGCCAATCGGCTCTGCAACGTAACCCCTCCCCAATAAAGTAACGAAGAGGAAGATTGAAAAATAATAATAAAACAAATGATGCAGTCCGGAGCCGAAATGGCAAAAGAAAAAAGACGGGAGAGGAAATAAAGATAGAAAGACAGAAAATGCAAGAAGTAGAAGATAAAACAAAAAATAAACAAGAAAGAGCGTGCAACAAAAACATATGAGTTCTTATCTTTTAACAAAATCATAAAAACTTTCGCTTACTCTTCCCAAATGAATTGATTACGAACGAAAAGATATTGCAAAATACAGGCGGATCTAAGGGGTCGTCGCTGTTGCGACCCCTTATCGGCCAAGCAGAAATTTTTTTTTGGATGGGGGGGGGGTACACGTATGTTTTTATTACATTTCTAAAGACAGGATTTTTGTATTTATTTATTCTCCGAAATGCACAATAATGATAAAAAAAGAAAAACAAGTGATCAGGGAGGAAGGAATTGAGCCTATGTAAAGGCATGGTCACACCGCCCGAGCGTTGTTGGAGCGGTAGGGAAAGAGGGTCGAATTTCGCTCTCAAAATTCGGGGAAAATCGATAACAAAAATCGAAAACAAAAGAAAAACAATCGAAATCGAAAATGGTGAACGATAGCGAGCGGCATTGATTTTTTCTCTCCGCTCCACGACCGCTACAACAACGCTCGGGCGGTGTGACCATGCCTTTAGAAGACTTTGAGACTACAAGAGACCTTAGGATTTGCAGGGAGGTTATTGAACTGAGAAGCACCTCTGTACAAAAATGAACGTTTACAATTAAGGTTTTGCTAATATTAGATTTCCATGGGACCTTAAACTGGCTACTGGTAATGATGGTAAAATACTCTCAAATACATTGAGGATCAAGTTCACTTAAAGCCCTTAAGGACAAGTCCTACCCAACAAAAATTTGATTTGAATAAAAAGAGAAAATTCTAACAAGAAAAACTCTGGAAACTCTGAAAATAAGAAAGTTATGACATTTCATAATTTTGCTTAATTTCACAAAATAGTTATACGCACATCCCAGTGGTATTCAAATGAGGAAATTGACGACATCCCTCAAGCACTCACAATTTGTATTATATGAATTATGAAATATTCTAATTTTTTCTCATTGTCCTGTGTTACAAATTTTTATTTGTCCATGCACATTTGGATTACCATTGTTTAAAATTTTATGGTTCAGTCAAGTTGATCCCTATTGTCAAATCTGTGACATTGAAATATTGTACAATTCAAACAACAAAAGAAATAGTGAGTGAGGGACACCATCGATATTTTATCATTTTCATGTGACTATTTTGTGAAAAATAAACGAAACGAAACGAAACTTTAAATGTCACAACTTTCTTATTTTACATCCGATCGATTTTGATGAACTTCTCAGCATTGCGATTTTCTGATTTGTCTCTATTGATTCAAATCAACAAAAGGTCAGATGAGTGGGCCTGACCTTTTAGAGACCATTGTATTTAGATGATAGCATCTCCTAGTTCATAAGGTTTTCTATTCCAAATTAACATGTAACTCGTGTATAAACACGCGACTGTATGGACTTATTCCTGATATACTTCTGCATGCTATACTTATGCTTCCATATACTATTTAACCGTAGTAAAAAAAAATAGGAAGGATGACGGCATTGCACACAATTATCACATTTTTCCGATCAATAGAGTGAATAAACAAATGAGTTTGTTTAATCTTAACATATAATTACATTCGATATGCAAATCCCACTTTAAACTGGGATCTAACAACATGCCAAGATATTTGGTTGACTCCACTTGTTTGTATTCCATACGTTCAAGTTCAACCTATTACATTTACCAATCATTTTCCAGAGCCAAATAGCATACTTACTGTTTTATCACAGCACACAACCAGTGCTTTTCAGCTCAGAATTCAGTTGGGCTTCAATAGTAAGTTGTTACATTTTATGAGAGAAATAGACTACTGTGTCATCAGCATATAAGCGAATAGAATCTTTTTAGTATGCTTTATGATATCATCAATGTAAATTAGGAACAAAAGCGGACCAAGCATAGATCCTTGGGGAACACCGTAGTTTATTTCGGAGTCCACAGAACTGCAGAAGTAGATGAGTTGAATTTGGTATATATACGATAACCCTTTAATAAATTTGAAAACCAGGATAAGCAATCAGAAGATACACCAACATAGATAACTTCTTCAAAGGATATCAGCGCCTTGTTGTACAAAGAGTTACGATTGATCCGATCAATCTTAACTCTATGGAAATCCATTAGTGTCATATTTTTTTTCTAAGAAAAATTTGCACAATGTCCTTTTTATGCAAAGAGAAGCGCAGTGAATTTTCAAGAAAACAATGAGTGCATGAATATACATCACAGCTAGGAAATATTTTGAACAAACATGCATAATAGATG
This sequence comes from Lytechinus variegatus, assembly GCF_018143015.1. Classification (NCBI taxonomy): domain Eukaryota; kingdom Metazoa; phylum Echinodermata; class Echinoidea; order Temnopleuroida; family Toxopneustidae; genus Lytechinus; species Lytechinus variegatus. Next base: position 44,460,023 of record NC_054744.1, on the reverse strand, counting down.
TTGACGTCGCTGGCTGTAGTTGCGATTGATCGGATCAATCCTAAATCTTTGTACAACAGGGCCCAGGATCCACGGTATCGAACACTTTACGCAGGTCTATGAAGACCTTACCAGTGGACAGACCGTGGTCCATTGCATTCAACCATCGACCTAAGATTTAACCAATCATCGGTAACTCTGACCATGGTAGCTCCATGCTTTGAAAAGTGGTGTAATAGTCGAGTGATATTTTTTCTTTAAGCTTGACTGAGCTTTAGACAATTGTTTCTGAGTTTCTCGAGGATTTTGGAAGCAGAAGGTAATTGGATATAGGCCTGTATAGTTGTTAGCTGACCTTTTTGTTACCAGATCTATGAATATTGGTACAATTTTAGATTTTTCCATCTTGTATAGGAAACACTTGTTCAGATAATGAACTATTGAAAATGAGTGTAAGAGCTAATATAATATAGCGTTGCCATTTTTAACATAATTAATCAAAGAGTTATCATCAACACCAGTAGATCTTTTATTATTCAACCCCAAAATTATCCTCTGAACATCATCCTCAGAAACTTAAATAAAAAAAAGCAATTGTAGAAGGCTAATGTTAACATAGTATCTGCACAATTATTAGTTGCAGTGGGTTGCAGTTGGAATGGCAGAAGCCAGTTCAGAACCAACATTTGCAAAAAAATTGATGAATTTTGTAGCTAACGAATACTAATCATTATTATCTTCAGTCGCACCCTTAAATGTTTTTTTTAGAAGGCAATAAAGGTTTGAGTAAAGTCCAGACAATCTTGCTTGAAAATGTACGTCCCATGTACGTCATATTTCACTGAATTTCACAATAAACATTAGCAGAGGTATAAATTGTAGAATTGAAATATTTGTTTCTGTTTAAAACCAGGAGATAAAAATATTTATATCTCTTTGAAAATTTCGAGAAGGGAAAGCTCCTTTATTGTTATTATCTAGTATATATTTTATATTTTACCAATATAATGTTTATAGTGCATGTATGAATTATACTTGCTGTTTATCTCAGATAATTAGCAACCAATTTCTCTCCATGTAAACTCCGATCTTTTCCTTGAATTGATGTAGTGGCGTTAGATCATTTCACAAACAATGATATTCTTACGATGCAACATCCTGGTGCAACATTATAAAATAAAATTCTTCTTGTTTTCTTTTTCCCCCCATAAACTATTCACGACACCCTGTCAAAGCGCCCCCTTAGGCCCAGGGCGAGACAGGATATCAAGTATATATGGACATTCTCATCTATGCCCTCGGAGGAATTAATTCTCACAACAAGTATTATGCTTTAAAAACCCCTCAGAGAAAAACTCCTTGGCAATTTTCTAATGTAGCTTATACTCATTTTGTTTCATTGGATTAACGAACATTTCCTCGATTGAGAAATATGCCTAAAGCCAATGAAGTCATTGGTATACATTGGAACACCTGATACCAGTGCATTCTAGTTTATGTATCATGACTGTGCATATAACCAAGAAGATACATGATGTGTGTAATGATAGTGAAATACAATACAATTGGCTGCATTTGGGGGCGTCGCGGGCTAGTGGTTAAGACTATCTGAGGGACGTGGGTTCGATTCCCAGCCAAGGCGTGTTTTCCTTCAGCAAGAAATTTACCCACTTAGTGCCGCACTCAAACAAGGTGAGGTAAATAGGTACCGGTTGGAAGTTATTCCTCACAAAGCTGTGAGCACCGGAAAAGGTATACTCAGGGGCTGATCCAGGCAAATTTGACAAGCAAGCAAGCAAAAAAAAAAGAGTAATTCACTTGTAACGTTCCCATTAAAAATATAAAATGTGAATTTCCAAATAGTCTTGTGTAAGAACGGCTGGGTATACAAGCTTCGCCGGAGAATATATAGGAGCGCCTTGATCATCTAACAACATGAACAAGGTGGATGTATAGTACGTGCGCTATATTCAAATCCTGTATCATAATTATTTCAAGACGCATGATATAAAGTCTGTTTATTAGATGAACTGCATGTTTGTCTTCCTTTTTACTTATTCCTGTTTATTCAAAAGTTGCTAAATGTGGCAGTGCTCTTTTGTGTAGCGATGGCAGAGACAAAGTGGACGGTTTTATTCACTTTGGACTCATGAAATTAGCAAAAAGAGAACAACCAGCGGGACCACCAGCTGATAGACCTATTGCTCTCAACGTGTGCACTATTATTGGCCTATACATGGATAATTATTTTCCTGACTCGAATTAATTAGTTTTCAGAGTAACATGATTTTAATTTCTGATTATAAGAGGCATTTTTGTGTCTCAATGTGTCTGAAAATTAAGCTTATAATAAAAAAAGAGATAAGCTTCGAATTTCTTGAAACATCAAACGAAATTATCATGAAACAATGTCTTCGTTACCATGGTTACCTTACATGTTGTGGACAAATCAGAGTACCTTGAAGGCTATCAGGATGCTCCTTCCTATAACTAAAGTTCATAAGTCATAACTATTTTACTTTTTTATTGTGCTTTGCTAATTTTGAAGTATGATGTTTTCTGTAAATGGGCCATATCTCATTGTGAACATGATTATAACGAGCTACAGTTTATAGTGGGTTGTATTCAATGCGAGGATTTTGAGACAGTTATGTAAAACATTTTCGTATAATGTATGCCAAAGTATCTTTGTGAAGGCTAAATTGAAGACAGGGGGAAGGGCAAAATAACTTTTAGTATCTAATCGAAATACATAAAACATGAAAAAATAAATATATACAAGGTAATATTATTTTTGTTTCGTATCATGAGTGTTGTATTTTTGTTACACAAGGTGAAAGACACATATATTACTCAATTACATCTTGTAGTCTACCTAGATAATGAACTATTCCTATATTGGATATTGGATGGACCTCTTAATCCTCAAGCACCTTCTCCTGTGATGAAACTAAGAGGATATTATAAATTTCATTTATTCTTTTTTACTGTCGCAAAGATTATTATCAATATCAGATATACAGAATGCAGGGTGTGTGTGTGTGTGGGGGGGGGGGGGGGGTTCCAAGACCTGATTTATTTTGTTACTAGCAGAACTACAAAATCATTTTGAATATCAAGCATTGTGGTAGGGGCATGTCTAGAGAACGTTACTTTCACGAAATTATCGTGATTTATTTTGATTGTTATCTTTTATTATGTTTGTGAGATCGTAGAGTTTGATTGGCTAAGAAAAAAATTGTCTGTGAAAAGCACTGACAAGGGTCTATTTGAAATACTCTCTTCGTCTGCCTTCTTCCAAAGATCGTTATTCTGATTTTTTTAAATAGTGTTTGTGACAGCTTTTCGATGAATGGCGAAGTGCGCAGATTGCGTGAAAGGACCAGCACCCATTTCTGTTCACTATGACAATAAAAATATGACAATATATATATATTTTTTCAGAATACCAACCCTTCCTTCCAATGACTAAGCATATATTTGTATAATTATGTATCACTGAATAGTTGGCTGGCAGATTAAATCGATATTATATATCTCAAGTGTTTCTTATCGTAGGCTATTATGTACAAAGGTCGTGTTGTCGAACTACATTATCGTCATCATGTTTATGGACATTTTTAAAGAAAAAGGTAATTCATTTAACTCTTACATTACCGATGTAACTTCTATATGCCACTGAGAAAGATAACGTATTGAAAATAAAACTAGTTTGTAAAATCTATCATTGAATACCTTTACGAAATGAAGACAGTCAGGGATTGCTATACTTAGTTTTGTCAAAACCTTTATGAATTAGGTTGCATGGTCAGGCTAGGCCCACTTTACCAAGTGCCCAACGTAGAATATCACTGACTCTATTTCAAGCCAAATAATATGGACTTTGTGGACTTCTATTATCACCATCTGGTCAAGTATTAATATATATGCATAAACCCCGTAATCTGAACTCCGGTTTAATATAAACTCTGGTTTACAGTTGTGGTTTGTCTATATGGATAACATATAATTAGAAATCTCTTAAAAGTGTACAGGTTCAATTAATCAGCTCAACTGCTATTCCAATCATTCAAAAGTTTCCGAGAATAATAACTTTTTTTCGCCACTATTGCATTGTGAAAGAGCTCAGTAAACAATGGTGACAAAATTTTGAGATTGGTGGCTTAATTCCCATAATTCTAGCAAAGAATCCTTTCATTTCCGTGGTTTAACCATAGCCTTTTAAAGTAAAAACAGAAATCCGAAAACGGACATCAATTAATTAGAGTTCTTATAATCCAGGCCGGTATCTCCAAGTCTTGAGGCCGTCGGAGAAAACCTTCGCCCACAGACTTTGAATACGTGACTCAGCACGAGGCCATGGCTGGCAAAATCTGGCCTTCGACTACATCCCTGTCGGAATGTAATCAGAATGTCAAACGTACATATTTACCTCTTTTTTTCTTTCACTTTTGAAACTTCTCACATAATTCCTACGTTCTCTCCCGCTCTCAATCTCACTCTCCTGCTTACTCATAAGCTCCCTCTCGCTTCCTAATCTTATTTTCCGTTGTCTCTCTCCATCTTTTATTAATTTCTGAACTATGTGTCTGTCAAATGAGAATTATGAGACCGACTGTATTATTTTTTGATGTACAGTGTAAACCGAAATTTCTGCCAAGTTCATATATATTTTTGTTTTATAATAATAATGATAATAATAATAATAGTGATAATAACAATAACAACAATAATAATGAAAATAATATTGATAATAAAAATAATAATAATGATAATAATAATAATAGCAGGATTTATAAAGTGCTTTTGCCTGAGGATACAAAGCGTTGCCATTATTACCCCAGCTTTAGTTCGAGGTACCATCACCAGCGCTCAGTGCGCGCAAGGAATTAATCCTGCCGGGTACCCAATCACCTCACCTGGGTTGAGTGCAGCACAGTGTGGATAAATTTCTTGCTGAAGGAAAACACGCCATGGCTAGGATTCGAACCCACGACCCTCTGTTTGAAAGGCGAGAGTAAGAACCACTAGACCACGACGTACCCATCATGGACCTTTCAGAATTGCACTTGATAGGAACGAATTTGGTACACAGCAAAAACTGTGGTGTTAACCGGTGTACATAGAGGACCACACCAGTTATTTTACACCGACGTTAAATTGGTGGTGTTAGTTTTACACCTATAGGTGTTATTACAACACCTATGGTTGTTACATTTAAACTCTTTGGTGTTATGTTCAATCTCTAGGGTGTTATTTTAACACCTCAGGGTGTGGTCCTATATTAACACCAATTGGTGTCAGTTTTAACACCACAGTTTTTACAGTGTACGTTCTGAATGAAATACATAATTTTTGGTATGAAAGTTATGGGATAATCAGCTCTTTTCAATTTCACTGAGAAGTAACATATTAATATATTTGTTTTCCTTCAAAATTTCACAAATCTGCTTCTTTGAGGGATCCCCCAAGAATTTGCAATTAGGATTGAATATGCATTTTAAAGTTTTAAGTAGATTATCAAAACGTAAACGTGTTTTGGTTGATAAATGGTAATATAAAAATGGGAATATCAAAGTTCCTTTTACGGAATGAATAATAATATTGATAATAATAATACTAATTATGATAACAATAATGATAATAATATTGATACTACTACTACTACTAATACTAATACTAATACTAATAATAACAACAACAATAATAATAATAATAGCAGGATTTATAAAGTGCTTTTGCCCGAGGTTACAAAGCGTTGTCATTATTACCCCGGCTCTAGCTCAAGCTACTACACCAGCGCTCAGTGCATGCAAGGAATTAATCCTGCCGGGTACCCATTCACCTGACCTGGGTCGAGTGCAGCAGAGTGGATAAATTTCTTGCTGAAGGAAAACACACCATGGCTAGGATTCGAACCCACGAGAGTAAGAACCACTAGACCACGACATACCAATCACGGACCTTTCAGAATTGCACTTGATAGGAACAAATTTGGCATGTTCTGAATGAAATACATAATTTTTGGTATGAAAGTTATTGGAAAATCAGCTCTTTTCAGTTTTGCTGAGAAGTAACATATTAATGTAAATTTTTTTCTTTGAAATTTTACAAATCTGCTTCTTTGAGGGATCCCCCTAAGAATTTGCAATTAGGATTGAATATGCATTTTAAAGTTTTAAGTAGATTATCAAAACGTAAACGTGTTTTGGTTGATAAATGGTAATATAAAAATGGGAATATCAAAGTTCCTTTTAAGGAATGAATAACAAGTAGAACATTATGTGACATTAAAGACAAATCAATGCAGCCTTGATATTTCCCTTTAAAAAATTTAATTAAAACCTTTTTTGTACTAAATTTTTTTTGTACATGTACATAATAGGCAAGCAAAGTTTAGGCAATATATTCTTTTCAACAAAAATCTTCAAATTTCTCAACAATATGAATTTCTCAACAATATGAAAGTGTTTCATAATACAGGTGCATATATATATATAAGTAAATGCACTAAAAATAAGATACTAGTCACTGTGAGGGAACTAAATTCATTTTTACTTAGTGCAATTTTCAAATCTATTACTATACATATTATACAACCTGTAAACATATTTTGCTTGAGATAATTTGCTTTTAGTTTCTAATTTTGTCTATTTGAGTAAAAAGCATACTTTCTGTCCTTTTCAATGCTTCCCACCATCCACACGAAAGATATTGTAAAGTGAAGTGTATTTCTACTTTCTGACTTCCCAACCAACCACCTCTGAAAACCCCCCACATAAACATGGCAATATATTGATATTCATACAAATTTCTCCTGAGATATAGCAAGTTCATTGTTTGCTGTTTTAGTAATCAGTTTTCAACTGTTGCTATATTGGGCCAGCCTCTGGCAAAGAAACCCAGATGTTTTCAACCCAGGTACAACATTAATAGATTGAAAATGTCAATTTTCTGCACATAACCAAGGGAATAATTTGAAATTTACAATAGGAAGGATGTGACATTTGAAGACTGCTGTAAATCTACAGAAACTGCATTAGTGAATTAATTACATCCGACACAGATGATGATAAAATTCTATAGTCACAGATATTGTGAAATATATAGGGTAAAGAGAGAACTGGTGACTTGGCTTTAACATCTGAGGAAATAAGTACATGCAATGTATTTATGTATAGCCAATTAAAGGGATGCTCTGGGCTGAGAATATAGTGAAATTCATAAAGCAAAATGCTGAAAATTTCATCAAAATCGGATAATGAATAACAAGCTATTGAATTCTAAAGTTTAGCAATATTTTGTTTAAAAAAATATAGGCGCGTCATCATGAATACTCATTAGGTGGGCTGATGTCACATCCCCACATTCCTTTTTCTTATGTTATTGTATGAAATCATATTTGTTCAGTTTTTCTATACATGTGCAAATAATGTGTCTCCACTATATGATGAAATAAGTTGCAGCAATAAACTGATGCATTTAATCAGTTGTCAATCCAATCATTTCAGCTCTTGGTAGAAATTTTTTGAATAAACTTAATTTCATGTAATAAAATACAAAGGAACAAGTGGGGATATGACATCATCAGCCAACCTAATGAATATTCATGAAGACATGCCTTGAACTTTTTCACCAGAATAATGCAAATCTTTGAAATTCAATAATGTTATTTATTATTTGATTCTTATCATATTTTCAGCATTTTGCTCTTAGAATTTTACTCTACAGTATTTATTGAAATATAAATTTCTTCAGCCTGGTGCATCCTTTTAAGACTCTTGAATACAGTGTATCCCATAAAAGGCTACAGAAGCAGTTCAGCAATATACAAGACTTTGTTAATTTTTGACCATCAACACAATGGACTGGGGACTGGTAATCTCTTTTCCTGAAATAATGTCAACGATAATATTTAAGAAACAGAAACTTGTTCTTCCCTGATCATTTTCCCTGGTTGAGGTATCATAAAGAGCTCATAACTTCAAATGCAAATAACAACAATTTTAACAATATTGATAAACAGTATGGTACATTACTTATACCACCATGTTTATCTAATTCAATGGCATAAAATACATAAATAGAAGTATGTACATGTACTCAACTTTTTAAAATTAATAAAAACTGCTCTAAAATGAATTATGATATCAATTCTTCAAATTCTTTTTACTCTCTTATGCAATTATATTTAATTGAAATTTCATAAAATACTGACAATAATATTGAATTCATTGAATTTTTTGGGGGGGATGCACTATTCATCAACACTGAAAGATACAGTAAAGACAAAAGTGTGTAGTATGCTAATGCCCTTCAAATGGGCCATCCTTGGTCAAGTGTGTAACCTTAAAGTGTAACACATGTGACCAACTTCTTTTGAACTCTGACCTTGAACATGCATATTGTTGTCATCATGATGCATTATTTCCAAATGTTACTGTCAATATAAACATCAAATTGCTAAATCTATAAACTTTTGAGAGTTATGACAATTTAAAGTCAAGATTTCTCATGATTTTAGTCACATAATTGCAAAAAATGGCCCCCAATGTTTTTTTTTCTTCTTGTTGATTGGTCTATTAATGGAATGTTGATCTTCTAATATTCAGGAGATAGTGTTTTGGATGTGCATTCTCATCAAACAATTTGATTTCCACCTGAACGAACAATCAGACATGAATGTATCTTTAAAGGAATGTCATCCTACCACCACGATGATGATTACCCGATATCCTGCATTCACATGCAATTATTGTAATGGTCAAGAAAGCATAATGTAAACCCGCAGTCACGATCAAATAACTCTTTGTATATACAGGCCAGACAAACTGCGTATATGCTCTAATCCCTTGCTGACAGACGAAAGTCTCACGTTATCCCATCTCCCCGTGTTGCAACCACAATGCCGGAATGGTTTGTTTAGAAAGACAAGGGTTTGTGAGAGGTTTCAGTCTATGACTGATGAAACAGCGTTGAAGTGACAGCTTTATCCGCAGCGGACTATGCTGGCTGTCTTTCTCTCCGATAGTGATGTAATTTGATGGATTTGGCTAAATAAGGTACCGGGATGAAATTTCAGTGATGGTTAAGGCCACATCTACTTTTTTCTCAAATTATGACTGTCTTGCTTAGATTGCATTGTATATACTTCGCTGGCACTGCTGCTACATGTATTTCAATGAATCTCTGGAGATGCACTTTATAACACAGTAACGATTGATAAAACTCTTCATTTCTTAGAAAATCCATATGTGGGAGTACAACACCATCTTGCATGCATATTTACATCAATATAACTGAGAATATTCATGTCAAAAGGGAATTTCTGCAAATCTGTGATTCTTATAAAAATAACCCTGGAAGATAAAAACTTGGGTACTATCTTTTACATTAAAATGATCTTTGAAATGATAGATGTTATCCAAATCAGAATATCCCCAAAATAACCCCAGAATGGGTAAAGATCACAATTAAGATAACATTGTTTAGACTATATTCTTGTTAGTTCAAAGATTTAACTGGGAACTTACCATATCAATCTATGAAACATTTTACAAAATGCATCATCACTTTTTAATAAATATTGCACGCGACACGGTTATAAAAAATTCTACAATATATAAAAATATATCATACATGTAATAACACTGTACATTTGTATAACATTTTACGGGTGGATATTGATGATGTATGTTGGACCAAACTGAAGTGACAAACAATTTAACATAGCCTACAGAAAGTTTCTTTCATGTTCAGATCAATCATGAAATTTAGTAGTAGTCAAAATGATAGCACAATACACACACTTTTAATACAAAAGGTTACTTTCATGAATTAAATCTCATACATGTAATTCTTAGCTTTTAATAAATGTTGATTCCCAAATCAAAAGCTAAATTTAATGCAACCGACAACAAGTTCAACATTGAACGGGAACTTTGATGAGGACTTGGAAATGTGAAAAACTATTCTCATACTAGGTGTGTATCTACTCACATGTATTTGAAACTCCCAGTGACACCTTGAAACTCATAGTGAAACCATAATTTGTATAGCACACATAACCAATTGAATAAAACATAGTGTTTGGGATATTCTAACATTGATCCAGGCCCATCTCCATTAGATACAAGCAATGCCTGGTAAGTGATGCGAGACATAACAATTACATGTAACTTCAAACATTTTTAAAGGTATCATTTAAAATTTGTGAGTGCTATCCTATTAAAGGCTTACTATAATTGTTTGAATATTCACTTCTATCTTTTACCATCACTTCAACTTGTACATTTGAGTTTGACTAACTTCTAGTGAGCATTAGAAATATTTACAAATCAACTGTTTGCATTACTTTATGATAAATATATGAAAGCAAAGGTTCCTAATAGCTCTAGATCACATGTCAAACATTAAACAAAGATGCCTACACATCAAAAACTGTGGTGTTAACCGGTGTACATAGAGGACCACACCAATTATTTTAAACCGGTGTTAAATTGGTGGTGTAAGTTTTAAACCTATAGGTGTTATTACAACAACTTTGGTTGTTACATTTACACTTTTTGGTGTTATGTTCAATCTTTAGGGTGTAATTTTAACACCTCAGGGTGTGGTCCTCTATTAACACCAATTGGTGTCAGTTTTAACACATTTTTTACAGTGTATCTTGTCCTAAGATGCTGAACTGGAACTTTCAGGGTCATCATATAATCCTTGCCGCACTCCCTCCGTCAAGATATCTGGAATACCCCCCTCTGGAGGCGAGGCATTCAAGAATGGATCACTTTCAAAGCTCATTACTGGCTGGTGACTGTAAAAAGAGAAATAAGAAACAAAATACAATTGGATAGATGGATAGTTTTCTCAATTTGTTTTATCTTCACATGCAAAGCATCAAGAAATAATCATGTTTTAAATCCACATTCCCCTATTGAAATACACAACTAAAACAAGTAGGAATAATTGTCCATTATCCAAGAGTGGAGGTGTCTAATGTAGGATTGAACTGTATATTTAAAAAAAATATTGGAAAACTTTAAAAATTCATAATGTTCTTTGCTCGTGCTTCAAAATGTATATTCTGTCCAGTTTCTTTGATCAAGGTGAGAAGACAATCAACAGAAATGGAAAGACCGTTTAATCATTTTGTGTAACAATACAAAATAATAGTAAACCCTGCTATCCATACATTCACTGAGAATTAATTATTTTTTTTATATCAAAAACAATTTTTTGATTGTTCAAGATACCTTAACCATACCATAATACTCTGGAAATCACTCCCCTCTTATTTTCTCAAACTGTCATATTACTATATGAAAAAAATCAATCTAACCATTCTCATTGATTATCAGAACTATTGCCAATGATGAATTTGTGATAGATGTTGCATGTCAGTAATTTAGAAGGAAAGCAGAGGGAATGCAGGTCCAAATATTGATTTATTTCCTTGCAAAACGATCCCAAACATTACAATGTTACAACTACACAAGGGAGATTATAAATGAAACTTTGACAATTTATGAGTATTTCTCTCCCAGCAACATGCAATCACTGTCCTCGTAAAGCACACTGTATCTTTTATTTACATGAAAACAAACACACACCTGTCTTGAAGGAAATCAACCCCAAATCATTTTCTATCACAAACCTGTAGCGTTGACTCTCATTATACACACTCTGTTATTATTACAAAAAGCATTTATTACCGTTCAGATTTACAACTTTTAATACAAAGAGGGGCAGTAGATGTTTTATATATTGCAGGTTGTAAATCATGACAATGGGATGAGTTGGCAATACAGGTAGCGTCTGCTTCTAGTCGAAATGGCATGTTTATCAATGAAAGAGATGTATATTTCCCGTTTCTGCTCATTACTTTTCATTGATGATACAGTCTATAAAAGCTACAGTCCCACCTGTGGGTGAAATTTACTCCAGGGCCCTGTTGTACAAAGAGTTGATCCGATTGATCCGATCAATCGTAACTCTATGGAAATCCATCAGTGTCATAATTTTTTCTACGAAAAATGTCCTTTTTATGCAAAGAGAAGTGCAGTGAATTTTCAAGAAAACAATGAATATATATCACAGCTAGAATATTTAGAACAAACATGCATTATAGATGTTGACATTGCTGGCCGTCCATAGTTGCGATTGATCGGATCAATCGCAGCTCTTTGTACAACAGGGTCCTGGGCCCGGTCGTCTTGAGAAGAGCTGAGATTGATCTGATCAACCATAACTATGGCAAGCCAGCAACGTCAACATCTTGACTGCATGTTTGTTCTAAATATTTTCTAGATAAGATGTACATGAATATTTCATACCTTCATTCATTTCTTGAAAATTCATTGTGTACCTCTTTATTTACAAAGGACATTATGCAAATTTCCTGTAGTAAAAAATAATGATCTTGATGGCTTTTCCATATAGCTGATGTTGATTGGATCAATCGAAACTTCTTGTAGGACAGGGGGAGGGGCAGATCGACAAAAGCTTTTTATAGGTCAAGTCCACCCCAGGAAAATGCTGACTTGAATAAATAGAGAAAAATCAAACTAGCATAGTGCTGAAAATTTCATCAAAATCAGATGTAACATATTAGAAAATTATGACGTTTTAAAGTTTTGCTTATTTTTCACAAAACGGTGATATGCACAACTAGGAGAGTCAGTCGATGGTGTCCATCACTCACTATTTCTTTTGTTTTTTATTGTTTGAATTATACAACATTTCTTTTTTTTTATATATTTGACATTAATGACCAACTTGACTGAACCATGTGGTATTAAACAATACTAATTCCACATGTTCAGGGAGGAATCCTTATATCACTTGACAATGACAGGAAAATTAGAATATTTCATATAATAAAATACAAAAGAAATAGTGAGTGGATGATGTCATAGTCTCCTCATTGGTATACAAACCAGGATGTGCATATAACTGTACGACAATACACCACACGGTGCTGTACTTTGTGAAATTAAGCGAAATTTAAAAATGTCATAACTTTCTTATTTTTCATCCGATTTTGATGAAATTTTCAGTGATATGCTTGTTGGATTTTTCTCTTTTTATTCAAATCAACTTTTTGTTGGGGTGGACTTTTCCTTTAAACAATGAAAGATCATTGATCAGATAGAAGTCAGTTTTGCTGGTGTGGCTGCAGCGTAAACATGTCAAATATAAGAATGGCAATAAAGAGTAGAAAATAAGGATTGGACATTAATCACTGGCTCTATGGTGGGTTATATTAGGTTTATATGGAGGCATATAAGCGTTGATTTGTACACATGTGCGAGGGATTTCTTAATGAAAGAATACCAAGTTGTAAATAAGACATTCTGACATGTGTTTATGGGAGAAATGAAGATGAAAAAAAATCGGTATAAAGACTGAATGGTTATGAGCATGGACAAGTGGAGAGAGAGATGAAGAGAAGGAGATCTTTGAAATAGCAGCCCCTTTTCTGCGTCGCTCAGAAATTTCAACACAAATCATCTCTCAAGTATTAGAATATCACATCATAAATTGACAATATCAGGTCTCAGACAATATCTCTCACCCCCCCTTAACTATAAATGAAAGTAATACTGAAAATCCTTTATCAAGGCACCTTTCAACAAATTGATTTGAATAGCTAGAGAAAAAAAAAATGCTCATTATGCTTTTAAACTTTCATCAAAATCAGATTTCTAAAAAAATTATGTTCTAAAGATTTAAGATTTGAGTATTTTCACTAAAAAGTCATGTTGACTTTATATAAAGTTGAAGAATCTGACGACTCACATAACAGAAATTATAGTAAGCGACATCATTCACTCTTTCTTTGGTGACACTAAAGTCACTAATAAAAAAAACATACAGTTCTTCCAATTCAACTTTGTTGTTTTACAAATCTCATATTGATAAAACTTTGTGATACATAAATTATGTACATTTGCTTGAGTTTTTATTCAAATCAACATTGTGATTTGGATGGCCTTTAACCCCCTTGGCAAAGCCCAGACCAATCATACATGAAGTTTATGGCTTTACTTTCTCATTAAGTTTATTTTCTATCAGTATCAGTACAAATTTCTTTAAATCATTCCTTTATGTATTTAATTCTTTCCCTGCCTCCCATTTCCATTCCTTAAGAAAATCCCTTGCACCCGACACCAAAACTTTGTTAACTAATCATTCATTAAAGGACAAGTCCACCCCAACAAAAACTTGATTTGAATAAAAAGAGAAAAATTCAACAAGCATAACACTGAAAATTTCATCAAAATCGGATGTAAAATAAGAAAGTTATGGCATTTTAAAGTTTCGCTTATTTTCAACAAAATAGTTATATGAACGAGCCAGTTACATCCAAATGAGAGAGTTGATGACATCACTCACTCACTATTTCTTTTGTATTTTATTATATGAAATATTTCTATTTTCTCGTCATTGTCATGTAAAATGAAGTTTTATTCCTCCCTGAACACATGGAATTCCATTATTTTAAAATTTTGTGCTTCAGGCAAGGAGGTCCTAATCGTCAAATTCGTAAAAATTGAAATATTGCATAATTCAAACAATAAAAAACAAAATAAATAGTGAGTGAGTGACATCATCGAATCTCTCATTTGGATGTAACTGGCTCATTCATATAACTATTTTGTTGAAAATAAGCGAAAGTTTGAACTGTCATAACTTTCTTATTTTACATCCGATTTTGATGAAATTTTCAGCATTGTGCTTGTCTGATTTTTCTCTATTGATTCAAATCAACATTTTTCTGAGGTGGACTTGACCTTTAATGATCAAACTACATGTATAGAAGTACAGTAAAACCATATACTGTCAAGGGTTTCAACCAAAGACCATATATTATTGGTTGAAACCCTTGAATGTAAAAAAATTGCCTGTGATGATCTATAGATCCCATAGAGTCTTATCCTAGTTCATGTAGATCCAAAACCAATTTTTCTACGTTACCTTTTATTTTGGCCTAATTGCAATTGAGCCCATTTACCATTTTGTCTAATTTTCAGTAGGGATACCTTCAGTACAGTAATTAGTCAAACAACACTACTTCTATGACTAGATGAACTAAACCAAAATGATATTTTCATTTGACAAACTTGAAAATGATAAGCAGACAATGTGGAAGATTAGACCATGAATGACAGTTAAACCAAGCGATGGGTAGGTCAAAACTTCTCATATAGGCAAATGGATACAAAACAATGATTATAAATGCATGCCTGAAAACATGAAATTTCAGGAAATGTCACATTTCAATTTGATGTGTAGTTAGTTAGGCAGGAAGCATGTCAGTTTTCATGTCAACTGGAATACAATATGTCAGATGAATGCCACTGTTAGCTGCTGTGAATTATGATGACAAATTTTGAAATGGAAAGATGGAAGGTCTACACACCCAAACTGTAATTAGAATGCTTTCTTGATTCATGGTTATTCATGAGGGGGATATAAAATAATATGCACTCACGTTGAGGTTTCTTTAGTATCTAAATCATCCAATGAACTGTGAGAAGGAACCAAAATCATAAGATACTCTATAATAAAAGCAGCTCTGATTTGTCATGCTTTGAACATGCAGAAAATATATTGAATTATTATAATGGGCCCTGTTGCCATTCAATGTGGTAATAACGCATGCTAAACGGACAATCAAACTCAAGGATTCCATCGATAGGAAGTTACCATTTGATGGTAAAAATGAGAATCTAGTTTATATATACAGAATATTTTTTTATATCTTTTAGAAGGCTTTTGATAACATTATGTAAAATGTGCACCATAAAAATAGTACAGTAATACATGTTGAGTTTAGCATCCCCGGTGCACCAACGTGTATGGTACTGGACAGAACATTTTTCTGTTTACATCTTTTTCTATCATTATCAATTTAAAAGCTAACAGAAGTTGAAGGAAATTTATCATCATCAGCAACATTGGCATTAATCAATATCATCATTACCATAATCATCGTGATTATCATCACTATCATCATCATCATCATCATCATCATTATCATGTTCATCATCATCATCATTATCACCATCATCATCATCATCATCTCCACCACCATCATCACCATCACCATCATCATCATCATCACCACCACCACCACCACCATCATCATCATCATCATCACCATCACCATCATCATCATCATCACCATCATCACCATCATCATCATCATCATCATCATCATCATCACCATCATCATCATTATCATCATCATTATTATCATCATAACCATCATCATCATCACTATCATCATCATCATCATCATCATCATCATAACGATCATCATCATCATCATCATCATATCATCACAACCACCACCATCATCATCACCATCGTCATCATCATCATCATCATCATCATTGTCATCATCATTACCACCACCACCATCATCATGATCATTATTATCATCATCATCATCATCATCTCCATCTTAATCATCATCACCACCATAGTCTCATCAACATCATTATCATCTCCATCATCGTCATCATTGTCGTCATCATCATCATCATCATCATCTTCACCTGTAGTCCAGTAGAAATACAACACAGCCACAAAGTTGGGTATATGCAATTATTTCGCTCAAAGTGGTGGTGTCTCCTTCAAGAATCCGAAGGAAGCCACGTAGTCATCCTTGAGCATTTATCATATTGACGTCATAAGCCACACCCATTTTTTCACATTCCTCTTAATCATGATTTTTCTTTTTTACTGAATAAACATATCTTTGGTATATCTAAAGCTGATAAAAAAAAAATGCCTACCATGTCCTCATTGGACAATACCTTTTTCAGTGACGGACCGTGACCCGGAGGAGACAAAGCATTGGGGGGGGGCACAGCATTGTTCACAGACAATGCAGTGCCCCCCCCAATGCTTTGTCTCGTCCGGGTCACGGTCCGCTACTGCCTTTTTCCCCCGTAATTTATGAACCACACCTACATTTTACAAAGGCATTTATAAACATCTTTAATCATGACAAAATATTATCTATCAATAAACAGTTTATGGAATGAACATATCATGTTTGGTATCGTATTGAAGCTAATTTCAATGCAAACATGTTGATCACCTGGCATCAAAAACATGTGCACTCCACTTGTGCAGGTTATTAAAAAATGTCCCTTTTTTGTGATCCCTTACATGTTAACATACATGTAAGGTGGGGTCAAATGTCATCAAACTTCACAACATTCTTTTCATACATGTACAAGTGCCTGACATACTATTGATTACAAAGCAAAATCCAAATGCTTTATAAAAAAAATACAAAACCATTTAATATTTGGTTGGAAGTTGGTAAGATTTTATAGTCTGCTGGTGTTAAGAACTACTTGAATATATTTAAATGGATTTTGAATAAAAGTCAAGCTTTAGATATCTACATGTATAGAGTAAAGTGGGCAACAAAACCTAAATCCATTAAACCTGCAATACATTTCTTAAAACTGTAGGACTTCATTTCCGCCCTTTACCCTCAAGTAACCAAAACTGCAGGGTCAATCTCAAAAAAATGATACAATTCACAAAAAACGTGTCTCGACTATCTTATGGCCGCTAGCTTCACAACCCTGAACATTTTCTACAAATTTTTTATCAAGAAAATGACAATAATAGACTAGTTTCACAAAGCATATGCGACCAGTGACTTGCAAAGCTCTAATTTTATTACGAAAGCCTTTTAGTTTTGCTTTTTGTTAGAATAGACACTGTCTCGGGTCAGTTTTAGATTTTACTATCATTCTCTTTTATAAGTACTCTGTATTTCTTACCTACATTGATGTCTGGTGAGGGCAGCATGGTGTAAACGTCTGACATACTGCGCTTATCCTAGAATTTGATGATCACTTTGTGATTAATTTCACTTTTACCTTTGTCCCAAATTTATTTTAACCTCCGTAACGAATACTGCCACACGTTTTTTTCTCCCTTTCAAACTGAATTTTGTTATATAATGATGTGTCTACAAGTAGAGTGATAATCAATAATAAATAATTGATAGGGAATTATCATATGTGTTTCCTGTTTTACACGAAAATAAAGGACTATTCTGACAAAATGAAATGTATGACTAAACAGATTTAACATCCGTAACGCACCTTAAGAAGATATGCACTTTAGCAGTTCTGTTGAGAATTCAGTATTATATAGAATAAGAGACACCTTTCATAATAAATACAGTTTGCAAAGTTAGGGCTGCTACATAAGGACCACGTTGGACCTTAAAGCATAAAGACATTAACTTCCGTAACGCATTAACTTCCGTAACATTTTTTCTTGAATTTGCTACAAATTTGTGCTATGTTGAATCACTCCGGATCATACAGATATAAATAATATAAGGTACCCTCCACCTACTTACCCATAAAAATGATAGCTATTCATCCTTGTAAAATTATTATTACACACCTTATTTTCGACATCACTTTGTACAGAGGGAAAATTGCCAGCGAAAACAATTTCCCGCGAATTATATACGATATTTAATGCTTTTGAAATTTTAAATAATTCATACTACAAATTTGTAATATTGGCATCTTCTTTAGAACTTAACAATTTTAACTTCCTTTGCTATATAAAGTGCATTAACTTCCGTAACAAATATTGTTACGGAAGTTAATACACTTCTTTGATGTACTTTGCTGAGATTGCATAGTACGATTCTAGTTCCAGAACATGTGACATGGCTTTGTCTAATGCTGAAGTCGGCAGAAACGGTGGAAAGAAAGGGAATAAGGAGAAACAATTAAACATTCATGGACAAGGAAACAGAAAGGAAAACTATTTGCAATGACTCATGAGCAATGATGAGGAGAGCTATTTCACCGATCAAAAATGTGAGCGCAAAGCGCGAGCTAAAACTTGTGTATAGTCTAACCTGAAAACTTGAGATTCTAAGCATTTTTTGTAAAAATGATCAGGAGGATATGTGAATAAACTATTAATGTGAGTACAAAGTGCTAGCTTATTGTTTTAGTATTCTGACTGAAACCTTGACATTCTAAACAGTCATTGTACCAATTACAAGGATGGGTATCTTAATTGATGCGACTGTAAATTTGTTATGTTTTGATCTGAAAACAATCATTTTTGGACGTTTTAATTTGAGAACAAGAAATATATATCAATAAACAGTTATTGAAAAGGTAAAACGCGCGCTTTTTGAAGTTTAGAACTCAAAACGGGACATTCTATTAACTTTTTGTAATCATAAAAAGGATGGGTGTCTTTTTTAAGGAACTGATGCGCAGCGAGTGCAAAGCGCTAGCTGAAAATGTGTCATTCCAATATAAAAACAGACATTTTAAGCACGCTTTCAAATAAAGAGGATATAAATTGAACAAAAAAAAATAATTTCATGCGATAGAATACAAAAGAACAAATGGGGGTTACATGTATGTACACCATCAATCAACTCTTTTAATATTCATGAAGATATGCATAGACCAAACTGTTCCCCTAAAATAATGCAAATCTTAAAAATGGCATTACTTCGTTATTCCTTGTTCGATGTTGATCATATTTGCAGTATTTTATTTTTTCAGATTATTATCTGTTCAGAACATATTTTTTGAGCCTGGATGACCCCTTTAATGCACATGAAAAGAGCAGAAATATTTCATATAGGTCTACCTACATGAAAACGTAGAACACTGTAGAAAGGGGTATTCAAACACTCATGGTTTGTGGAATTTATTAATGAAATACGTATTTCGATACTCAAACATTTTGGCATTCATCATTTTTGTAAATCATTTTTGTAACAGGACGCGTAATAATCATGATAATATATATCTCAATGAAACAAAATAATTAAAAAAAATCGCGATTAGATCATATAGATTCCATTAATAATTTATGTATTTATGATATTTTAGCCTCTTGTTTCAATTACCTCACTTTATTATTATTCGTTTCCCCATGTCCTTTTAAATTTGTTTTCCCTTTTTTTCTCTCTCTCTCTCTTTTGGCTATTGGCAAGCGGCGGGATTCCTCGTAACCCAGAGAACTCATCCTGGTTACGGGACTACGATTGTTATACTTTGGTTGCCAGAAACTTTTAAGATGAACTACAATTCTGTGGCCCTGTTATTCGGTTTTCTCATTCCAACTTTGAACAAGAACAATAAAATTACATTTTCCGTTTCATGTTATGTTTTCA
Source organism: Lytechinus variegatus (assembly GCF_018143015.1). Lineage (NCBI taxonomy): Eukaryota > Metazoa > Echinodermata > Echinoidea > Temnopleuroida > Toxopneustidae > Lytechinus > Lytechinus variegatus. Next base: position 44,439,844 of record NC_054744.1, on the reverse strand, counting down.
CATTTTTAGGGGGTGGCAAATTAAGCTATGCGCTCCATATTGATCTTTATTTATTTAAAAAAAAGGTAATACGAATACCTAAATATGGATTTTCCTAAGCTAACAATAAATATTGCAATTTGTAACTTGATTTAACTTCCGTAACAAAGATTGACAAGGGTAAAGGCCACTCGATAATTTGATGGTAAAGTATCTTGGGATTCCCAGAATTGGTCATGCATTTCTTAGGATCTTGCTTAGGATTACTTGAGGCCAGAAACTTCTAAGATGAACTACAATTCTGTGGCCCGGTTATTCGGTTTTCTCATTTTAACTGTGACCAAGAACGACAACAAAAATGACAGTTGTCCGTTTCCTGTTCTAATTTTAAGATTTTTTATTTGGGGGGGGGTTAAGAAATGCGTTCCACATTAATCTTAAAAAAAATGATATACGAATACCTTGATATGGATGTTCCTAAGCTAACAAAATAAGTATTGCAACTTGTAACTTAATTTTAACTTCCGTAACGAAGATTGACAGAGTTAAATGCCATCGAGAGAATTTAATGGTAGACTATCTTTGGATTCCCAGCATTGGTCATGCATTGCTTAGGATCTCAGGTTATGGATGAAACTTATTTTAAGGTTGCCTCATTCAAATTATGAACATCATACTGAACGAAAGATGTGCAATGATTTTTATGGTTCTTTTTGTTATATGTTATTTGGTAAAATCCTGCTTCTGAAAAACAATATTGAATATTTTTCCATCTTGCAAACATTTTGGCTTCAGAGATAAAATTGTTGATACCACACTGAAACTAAATTGTGTGCATTTCATTTCCAATCATTTCAAAAGTGATTTAATCGAGTAACATAAGTGGGCAATGCTAACGATTAACCTCCGTAACGTTGATATACAGTGCTCGAGTTAATCCGGTCAGTACTTCAAATTGACGCAACAGCGACTTGCCCCTTTTCTGTTGCCACTTTCTCATACATGGTACTTTCACAATATGCATCTTCCAACCCATTCTGTAGACTTCATTTTTACGATTTTTCTCCCCATCAATTGGTGCGTTTTTCTGAGAATGACCCTGCAATATTAGGTGCAGGGAATGGAGGAAGAATTAAATGTGAGGTCTTTGGAAAAAGTCAAGAAAAAAAAAGAAAAAAAGTCAAGAAAAAAAAAAAAGAAAATCAATATCCTATGTATAGAATATATTGTAAACATTCATGGCATGCAGGATTCAAGGGAGAGAGATATGAAAAAAATATATATCCTTTTTTCTGAATTGTCAAACAAAGATTGCAAAAAATGTGACTGTCAACCCCCCCCCCCCCCCAATTTTTTCTATCGAAATTGATAAAAACCCATCCTATTAAACTTTAAGAATATATATAACTTTTCATAATTGGTAAAAAATAACCCACACAATTACTAGATTGAATATAGAATTGAATTGAATGTGAGGTTCACTCAAACATTAGATCTGCACACTGTGCAATCTCATTGACACATCCAAGCATTCTGGGAAATAATTGTGTTAAAGAAATAAAACATCTCTTATCTTTAAATTGATATGCCATCAAACCAATCAGATGAATCTATTGAGTGAGCTTGGAAGCAAATCTATCTGAGTCAATAATATGAATGAACAATAGTCAATTCTCAGATGAGATATGCTATCCCAAACCAATGCAATTTGAGTCACGTCAGGGTAGAGTCAAAGTCGATTTTGCTGAAAGCATGCATCTTAAATTCTTTAACAATGACAATTTGATGGTCAAAGAATTCATTCTTTTTCCCTTTTAACTTGTTTTGATTCTTTTCCATGTTTAAAGTTCTACTCCTATCACTCCTTTTTATTCAGATTGATGATCACATGTCTAACAGTTTATAAGGACAGCACGGCCCCTAAAAATTCACTGAAGTTACCGAACTCAACCAAAACGGGAGAGAAAAATTTTAAGCCCAAAACATGTGATTTAAATTCAGCGTATTTGAACCATGAAAAAATAAAGAGTATGGCACATGAATAAAAGAGAATGGCTCAACAAACAACGTTGCATGATACGCCCAATCGGTGATTTTAGTCTTATTATCTGCAATCCTAGAACCATTAAAGTGTAAATTGGATGGTAATTTGAGGCCCATCTCATTGCTGGTTAGAATCCTAAATCTCTCAAGGGGTTGAATTAAATATGATTAACATGTAGCAATCAAACCTATATTCCTCCCCTTGTGTTTCACTTTCTGCTTCAGAACGAGATTGAACTTTTGGCCATTTTCAAGCTTTCTATTCCTTGCGGGAAAGGGTGTCTACCGTCCTTGGCAATTGTGCTTTTTTGAGTCAGAGAGTGCAATAAACAATGGAATTGAGAACAAATATTTATTTTTTAGAAAAACAAATGGTTGTTTTTCTTTTAGCATATATGAAAGCTTATACTCTACAGTGATTCAATCCTACTTCAACTCTTAATAATTGTCCTGAAAAGTTTTAAAATTGGGTGCTTCAAGAAACAACATTGTGAAGGTTAATAAAATAAGATTTAACATGCTCAGTAATGCTGCTATGCATGAGGAAAATAGAACACCATTAGACAGTATAGAAATCCTGTTAAATTTACACACACCACTTGGATGAGATAATACTTTTTTTTTGAGGAACACCAAAACATCTGGTAAACATGTACATAGGTGTAAGTTCCCCTTTTAATCCTAACTACATATACCTGGGTTACAGTAGCTTGCTCGCTTAAATTCCTGGAGGGGGAGGGGTATATGCCCCCAAGATCTAGGCCACGGATCATGTGATCATAACAAAACTTTATTTGTCAAATGATAATTATTGCACTAGAAATTCACTACAATAAAGGTCCTAGAAGGTTAATTTCTGTGTACATCTGCATTTTTTTGGTTCTTTTATTCTTATTTTTTATTCTTCTTGTCTGTGACATTATTTCGGTCAGAAATAGCAGGACATCTAAATGACTCAATTACGATTTTTAGCAGAAAACACGTTTTGCAATGACTTTGTAGCGCGTTTTTGAGCAATTTTTGTTCTCGATATGCACTTACATAATGTTATGTAATTTCTATACCACGAACCTAATGTACATCTAGTCATCACAACTTTGGTCTGAAAAGTTGCATGAGACTTGAAAATAAAAAGTCAGTGAACGGCGCAGTCAAAAAAATTCTGCATAGTAGAAGTAAAAAAGCCCCCCATTTTATAGGGTTAAGATAAAACATTTTTACAAGGCTAAAAGGTACTTTCGTCAATTTGTTACAACGTAATTACCGTAAAGTAAAAATAACAGGTGGAATGCCTCTGGCCCTCTCACCTGCATCACACGATTCAACATACATGTACATGTAGCAGCAGTGCTGACTTTGAAAACTACTATAACTCGCACAAGATGTTCAGTGATACTTGGTTACTCTTATTTCCACCTTTTATGAACTAGACCAATACACTTACAGAGATAGGATGGTAATTCAACAAATACCCCCAACGTGGCCAAAGTTCATTGAACTCTCATGACCTTTGACCTTGATCATGTGACCTGAAACTTGCACAGGATATTCAGTGATACTTGATTACTCTTATGTCCAAGTTTCGAAATTCAGATCAATAAACTTGCAAAGTTATGATGGTAATTCAACAGATACCCCCATTATGGCCAAAGTTCATTGACCTTTGACCTTGGTCATGTGACCTAAAATGCGCACAGGATGTTCAGTGACACTTGATTATTCTTATGTCCAAGTTTTATGAACTAGTCCAACATACTTTCAAAGTTATGATGGTAATTCAACAAATACCCCCAATTCGGCCAAAGTTCATTGACCCTAAATGACCTTTGACCTTGATCATGAGACCTGAAACTTGCACAGGATGTTCAGCGATACTTGATTACTATTATGTCCAAGTTTCATGAATCAGATCCAAAAACTTTTAAAGTTATGATGGTAATTCAACAGATACCCCAAAATCGGCCAAAGTTCATTGACCCTAAATGACCTTTGACCTTGGTCATGTGACGTGAAACTCATGCAGGATGTTTGGTGATACTTGATTAACCTTATGTCCAAGTTTAATGAACTAGGTCTTTATATTTTCTAAGTTTTGATGACATTTCAAAAAGTTAACCTCAGGTTAAGATTTTGATGTTGATTCCCCCAACATGGTCTAAGTTCATTGACCCTAAATGACCTTTGACCTTGGTCATGTGACATGAAACTCTGATAAGATGTTCAGTAATACTTGATTAACCTTATGGCCAAGTTTCATGAACTAGGTCCATATACTTTCTATGATGTCATTTCAAAAACTTAACCTTAGGTAAAGATTTGATATTGACGCCGCCGTCGCAGCCGCCGTCGGAAAAGCGGCGCCTATAGTCTCACTCTGCTATGCAGGTGAGACAAAAATATTGGAACAAACATGAGTGACCTAAAATTTTCGGATTTGCATGATCTGTCTCCTTCTCTGGAAGTTTCCAAGAAATATATATATCTATAACTTCCATTCAAATTTCAATCAATACTCGATTCAACAACTATGCCCTATTCTTTTCATCTCCTTATTAAGTTTGGCTATAGAGATGACAATTATTATTTGACTTTTATGTTCATGTGAAGATTAATTGAAAGTTATGTTAACTATTTTTTTTCTTAGCTTTTCTTTGTAATACTGGCACGGAATAGTACATAAATCTAAATAACTGGTAGCTTGTACAAGAAACAGTCATCAACGATCAAAGTTTACATCCCATACTTTCATGGTGACATCATCAGTGATGAACAAAAATTCATTTCTTTTTTTTACTCACTCATAGCTGATGGCTCTGAAATTCTTCACATGTAAGAATGTGAGCAGCGATTTAGGAATAGAATCCTTATCAAGCAGACCCTATAATGAATTAACAGAACAAGCCATATAATTAGATACACTGAATATATATCACATATCATATGATGTAGAAAGAGAAATTATGCCAAATTTTTACAAATTTTATAACTTTTTCTTGACAATCTAATTATTTTTTCAATTAGTCATGTACAAACAATGACTATGGTGACCCCCGTAAATTTTTGTCACATAAATTACAGATGTTGAACTTTTCCATTTTTTATGTCCTTGTCAATGTTGCAAAGCCAAAGCAGGGAATAATTTTCCTGGTATCGCATCACAACATGCTCCACATTTCAATCCAATGGTACAGCGGCTGTGGTCAGCTACAGACACAGCACTGTAAATAGCAAAACAGCTCTTAGCATCACCCACTGGGGTTATGTGTTCTATTAAAGCTTGTGTATAGTTTTGGTAAATCCACCAAAATGCACCTATCACTATTCCAATTCATTGCGAGCTAATATGAATGGATATGCCCTATAACAGTTATGATGTGGAGGATATGAAATGAAAATGTGTTTTACAGGATAAATTTTGCGATTTTACATGGGAAAATTAACTTGATCGGGTCACCCGATCAAATTAAAATATCTGTGTGTTTTTGTCTTTCAATTAAATCCTATTCCAAATCATGGAATGGGCCGAAACTTTCAAGATATGTTCTTTGTCTGTAACTTTTGGATATCTAATCACTAAATTTATAAGATAAGTGCTTGAATGCCCATTTTTTAAATTTAAAACAAGCATCGCCGAGAGAGGGTGCTATATATCCAAGATTTGAATATTTGAAATTTTCTCAGAGAAGTGCAGTTGGAAAAATATCTAACGGTCTCTACGCTTCAGTAAGACTGTCATATTAGATGATATTCTATTATCAATCACATTATTGACCCTTTACCAAAGCTATACACAGGCTTTAAAGGGTTTGAGAAGAAAAATTGATAAAAAGTCCTGATGGGATGACAGGCAAAATTGAACCACGTTAGATGATGAAATTTTGACCAATGAGTGATAAAATACTTTCTATTCAAACGGTTGTTGCATTGTTGACACATACTAAGGATTTAGGAAACTTTTGGACTTTGCTATTTCTCAACATTCACTTTCAAAAAGAGATAATGCTAGACCGCAACACCTCTAAATAATATTCAAGGTTTAGATTAGGTACGGGATGCAAATTTGCCCCCCTGTTGCTAGTTCCTCACCTGAAGGTAAGCTTCCAATGCGACCCTCCTTTGCTCCATCCCTCTGGAGCTCAGCTGACGCACTTTCTTGGGCGGGAAATCTGGAGTGTCAAATTTCTTTTTCACCTAGGCAATAAATGTATAATGAGAAACATAATTATCGCAATACATTCACATGTAGACAAGATAAGAAAGAATGTAAATAAGTGGAGCGCCTCTGGCAGTCTCACCTGCATCACACGATTCAATACAGCAGCAGTGCTGACTTTGAAAACAACTACAAAATAACTATTCACAAAAAACACCATTCATATAATGATATGTACAATAGTGTGTTCATTGACAATAAATGACAATTGCTCTTGATCATGCGACCTAAGACTTGAGAGTGAAACTTAATTACCCCTCTATCCACATTTTATAAACAATACCTATAAACTTTGAAAGTTATGACAGCAATTATATAATTACTTCCAAAATACCCAAAGTTCAATGACATTTGAATTTGGTCATGTGACCTAACACGAGCATGAGATGTTCAGTGATACTTGATTACTCTTGGGTCAATATACGTCAAATCAACCAATTTTCAGACAATTTGTCACCCTCTTCAATTTTCTTTAAACTCGCACCAAATGTTGCCACAAGTGTCTGACGGAAAAATCTGAAATTTTTGCCCCAAGGTCAAACGGTTGCTAAGATACGGCCTCCCATAGCAACCAATGCGCACTCAAAGAAATTATTTTAAATAAAATTGCCTATTTTTGATTGACTACTGCAGCAAAGTTTGATTGGTTACAGTCTTCATTTTAAGTAAATTGGAAGAACTTTTTGGTCTAAATGTGCAGAGTATACTATAGCGCAGATCTGTTGACCGGATTTCACACGAGGTCACCAAAAATGGTGTTTAGTGTCCATGTCAATAATTTCAGAAGCATGTTTGGAGGCTCATAAATCAAAAATTCAATCAGCTTAGAACCAAATATTATGCACGTTTATGGACTTTCATATACTCAACAGAAATACAAAATATTGACCTAAGAGTGCGCGTTGTTTTCTTGTAGGGTGCCCTCAAAGTTGGATTTTTTTTCAAAAGATGCCAAGTTCAAGGTCATGGATCACCTCCCGTCCCAATAAGAAAGGGGACCAATTTCTGTGTTTTGATAGACATTTACCCATATTTTCAAGTGTTACTTCAGAAATTTTGCTACCAGAATGTTTAGTGGCTGATTTACCCATTCCAAAATGGTCGTACACATCCTAAACTTAATGTTAAATGACACATACATGCTTTTCAACACTTTTGAAATTGTGATAACTCAAAGATGAAGAGACAAAAGACAGTGATATCTTCTGTGATGATAGTCTGTAATTAGTATTAAAATGATATATCTTCAGAATTAGTTTGTATTGTTGGTAATGACCTTGAAAACACACCTGAAATTCAATAAAAACAATAAATTGGTTAATTTTCCAGAATCATATGGCATTCAAGTGTGTTTACATTGAGTTTCAAATGGGTGTCATTTCAATACTAAGGGTGAGTTTAAGCCAAAAATTGAAAGACATGTTCAACTTTTGGTCTACTTTGAGCAACATAAAATATTTGAACTCAAAACCATATCATTTGACCTTGAAATTATTCCAAATATAGCTATTTGTGCTTCATAAGTAGGATATTCAAATCATGCTTGTACTTCTTCGCAACACATTTCAAAACGGATTTTCTCGTAAAGAGAATACCTGATCAGGTTGATATTTGCTGTATTTGTAGTCTGTAATGAGTTCTTGAAGGATTGTTGCACCCACAAATGTAATAACGCCCACAAATGTAATAACGCCCACAAATGTAATAACTCCCACAAATGTAATAACGCCCACAAATGTAATAACGCCCACAAATGTAATAACACTTTACCCACAAATGTAATAACGCCCACAAATGTAATAACACTTTACCCACAAATGTAATAACGCCCACAAATGTAATAACACTTTACCCACAAATGTAATAAATTTGAAGGGATTTTTGGCGAATCCGTTCTAAACTAAAATCCTATAGTAATGCGTTCATATAGCACAAAAGTGCAGTCTTTTTTTCAGACCGGGTTAATAAAACATCAAAGTACAAGTCCAAAGTCTTTTTTCCAGACCCGGTTGTTTCAAAAATTATAATATAAATCCAAAGTCTTTTTTCCAGACCCGGTTGTTTAAAAAAATATAATAAAAGTCCAAAGTCTTTTTCCAGACCCAGTTATTTCAAAATTTATAATATAAGTCCAAACTAAGATACGATAATGATATTCCTGTGGAAAAAAATGGGAATCGAGCTTAGTCTTTTCTCCAGACCCAGTTAATTAAAGCTGGTGGAATTAATGTCTTTGTTGTTGTTTCAACTTATACGGTGTATATTGTGAATATATGCACTAAGAGTAAAATGAGAATCAAGCGTAGTCTTTTCTCCAGACCCGATTACCTGTTATTTAAACATTATGAATAACAGTTTAAAAACAGTATAAAGACCCCATAATCTTATTAATGCTGGATATAGCGTAGTCTTTCAGCCCGACCATTTTTTTCTTTAAAAAAACGCTAATAGTAAGAATTTAAAAAAATCAAAGTCTAAGACCAAACAAACCTTCAACCTAAGAACCTGTTTTAAAAGAGGTTTAGAGTGTTGTCTTTATTCCAGACCTAAAACAGTTACGAAAAAAAATCTTCTAACATAAGACCTTATATTCTTATTCTCGTGGAATAACACAAGTTTTAAAACGTACTCTTTCCTACAAACCCGGCTATTAAAAAAAGTAACTGAAAAAATTCAAATCTAAGACCAAATTTCCAAAGTTTCACCCAGTAAAAATATGTCTTTTTTAAATAATACTACTACCCCTACAAAACATTGTAATAACGCGTGGATAAAGCAGACATCCTTTCTCCAGACTTGGTTACTATTTGAAAAATAAAATAGTTTTTACAAATATTCTAAAACGAATACCCAATAATCTAATTACTGTGGAACAACATGAAGACCGATTGTCGATCGACTTTCGTCCAGACACAATTATTTCATGAATAAAAAATCAATAAAACTCAACCCCCAACAACGAATCTAAGAACCAACAATCCTCCAAATTAAGACCATGCATGTAGAAAAGCACATGTTTAGAGCGTTGTCTTTATTCCAGACCCAGTGATCTAAAATTGATTTAAACAATCCTAAAAACAAAAGACTCATATTCTTATTCTTGTGGAATAACACGAGCATTATGCTTAGTCTTTCGTCTGGACCCGGTTATTTAAAAGATAAAGAAATATAAAAAAAAATGACAGCTGAGACCAATCTTCAAAATTAAACCCACTTAAAATGCTTGGGCTTAGAGTGTTGTCTTTACCCCTCACCGACGTATATTATAACTTTTGAAGCGACCGGGTCTGAAAAAAAGACTTTGGACTTGCATTATAATTTTTTAATTAACCGGGTCTGGAAAAAAGACTTTGGACGTATATTATAATTTGGCGCAAATATTCACTACTGAATGACACGCGCCGTATAAGCTAAAACAACAACAACAATTTTGAAACAACCGGGTCTGGTAAAAAGACTTTGGACGTATATTATAATTTTGAAAAACCGGGTCTGGAAAAAGACTTGGACTTGTACTGTAATATTTCATTAACCGGGTCTGGAAAAAAGACTTTGAACTTTTGTGCTATATGAACGCATTACTATAGGATATTAGTTTAGAACGAATTCGCCAAAAATCACTTCAAATTTATTACATTTGTGGGTAAAGTCATTATTACATTTGTGGGTAAAGTGCATTATTACATTTGTGGGTAAAGTGTTATTACATTTGTGGGCGTTATTACATTTGTGGGTAAAGTGTTATTACATTTGTGGGCGATCAAAAATTATTACATTTGTGGGTAAAGTGTTATTACATTTGTGGGTAAAGTGTTATTACATTTGTGGGCGTTATTACATTTGTGGGCGATTATGACATTTGTGGGTGTAACAAGGATCCACAGTTAAAGTAAATTTTATTAAATGATAATGACCTTGAAAATATAGCTGAATATCTAAAAAATCAATAAATCAGACAATTTTCATTAATAATCAAGACAAAGTGTTTTCATCCACTTTTAATGGTGTGTCATTCCAGCTTAGATTGTGAGTTCATTCTGATAATTGCAAATCATGCTCCACTTCTGTTCTACTTTAAGCTGCATCAAGTATCTGAACTCAAAACCATATCATTTGACCTTGAAAACATTCCAAATATAGCTATTTGTGCTTCATAAATATATTCAAATCATGCGAGTACTTTGCAACACATTTCAGAATGGATTTTCTCATTAAAAGAATACTTGATCAGGTTGATATTTGCAGTGTTAGTAGTCTGTGATGAGTTCTTGTAGGATCTACAGATTAAGTAACTATTCTTTCATGACCTTGAAAATACAGCTGAAAATCATGAAAATCAATAAATCAGACAATTTTCATTAATAATCAAGTGTTTTCATGCACTTTCAATTGTGCGTCATTCCATCTTAGATTGTGAGTTCATTCTGATAATTGCAATTCATGTTCCACTTTTGTTCTCGTAAAGAGAATACCTGATCAGGTTGATATTTGCTGTATTTGTAGTCTGTAATGAGTACTTGAAGGTTAAGATTTTGATGTTGATTCTCTCAACATGGTCAAAGTTAATTGACCCTAAATGACTTTTGACCTTGGGCATGTGACCTGAAACTCAAGCAAGATGTTCGGTAATACTTGATTATAAACCTTATGTCAAAGTTTCATGAACTAGGTGAACATGTTTTCTAAGTTATGATGACATTTCAAAAACTTAACCTTACAGTGTATATAGGATAAGATTTTGATGTTGATTCTCTCAACATGGTCAAAGCTCATTGACCCTAAATGACTTTTGACCTTGGGCATGTGACCTGAAACTCAAGCAAGATGTTCGGTAATACTTAATTAATCTCATGGCCCACTTCCATGATCTAGGTCCATATACACTCTAAGTTATGCTGTCATTTCAAAAACTTAACCTTCGGTTAACATTTGGTGTTGACGCCGCCGCCACCTAATGAAAAGCGGCACCTTAATGTATATTCTCACTCTGCTATGCAGGTGAGACAAAAATTAAATAAATATCAAATCACAGCAGTATAAGAGACAAAATAATAAATAACTAAATGAAACAACATATATGAAATGAAAAATGAAGAAATGAGTGAAAAGTTTTCTGTAAAAAAAAGAAAAAACATTGTCCAACTTGCGTTTAACTTAACTGCAAATCCAATCTAATCTACAAAAAATCTGAACCTAGTCCTCTAATACTAATAAGTTTTTTATATAACAAAGATGAAATAATAGTATACATTGTAGATCTCAATTTGCTAAAGAATATAAAGAAAGGATTTTTAAAAATGAAGAAAAATAAAGATGGACAATTTTAAAACGAAAATTTGTAAATTTGAATGCCAAAAACAAATGATTTGAGATTATGAGCCAATTTCAACTGCTGATTGTGGTAGGTCTAAAATTTTTGGTTTTATTTGACCTGTTGGTATGCATGGTAACCACTTCAAATCGGATCTATTCAATGCTATGGACAGATGGGAGAGTATTCTTTTTTTATTTTTGTAATCTTTTGAGATTTCTATCTAAGATCCTTAGTGTGCTTCCATGTGTAACAAAATATATCATCTAAAGCTTTGTCAGAAGGCTAGTATAAGATATAAATATATTCAAATTAACTTCAGAAAATCCATTCTCTAATCATGACTTGAAATAAAATGATTTGTTAGATTCCACGAACCTGTTTATGAAGGGCATGAAACTCTCTGTATCTCTTGTCAATTGAATGGATTCTTCCTGATACTTTGACATTGATCTGATATACCTGTTTCAAACAAAAAGAGAAAATTATTACAAAAATATTTCCAATTGTATTTAAAGGTCAAGTCCACCTCAGAAAATGTTGATTAGAATAAAACGAGAAAAATCCAACAAACATAACACTGAAAAATTCCTCAAATTTGAATGTAAAATAAGAAAGTTATGACATTTTAACGTTTTGCTTACTTTTTCACAAAAAAGTTACATGAACGAGTCAGTTGCATGCAATGAGAGAGTTGATGATGTTGCTCACTCAACATTTCTTTTGTTTTTTAAAACTCTTTAAATGCCATTGGCAGCTATGCGTGCCCTTAGCCCTCTCGTGCCATTGGCACGTATACGTGCCCAATAACTTTTTTTTTGTTTAACCAATTTTACAGCCAGAAAATCAACACCATATTCTGTGTTTTTTATGTTGTTATACTGGCAATTAATTCACAATTCAATTTATCATATAAAAAATAGTGGTTTACATAGACATTTTTTGAGTAAAATTGTATTTTTGCATCATTATTTTGAAGAGTTGATTTCGGATATTGCCACGATCTGAATCAAGATTTCCCCTATAGACACGTGTGATATAACGGTTGTGTGTAGCAATACACGTACTTCTATGGGCAGATCAAAGGCGAATGTGTGAAGGCATTAAGCTCGGAATTGACCAATGACAAAGCGGTAAGATGTTCCTCACCCAACACTACTCGCCCATTCGCTATTGTTACATGAATATTCATGAGCTATCGATCGGGTCTTTTGCAGGCCGGTATGGTAGTATTCTTGTCTCAAGGTTTTTCTGCCTGCAAATGTGCACGATTTGGGGGGAGGGGGCGGGGAAAAGGTCTTATACTTTGTTTTTAGCATTCTTACAAAATTGTTCTCGTTATAAATATATGAGTAAAGAAGGCTGTCATTCCCAACTCTCGTCTGCGCACTGCAATACTCACACTCATTATTTATTTATTATTGTTATTATTATTATCATTATTAGTATTACTATTATCATAATCATTATCATAATTGTTATCGTAATTATTATTATCATTATCATTATTCTTCTCCTTCACCTTTTTCTTCTTATTACTACAGGGATTGTCTGGGCTGAAAGTATTTATAGTTTTATAAATAGAGCATAATTCACTGAGCAAAATACTGAAAAATTTCATCAAAATCGGATAACAAAATAACAAATTTATTGAATTTTAAAGTTTAGCAATATTTTGTGAAAACAGTCGTCATGAATATTCATTAGGTTGGCTGATGATGTCACATCTCCACTTGTTCTTTTGTATTTTATTATATGAAATTAGGTTTATTCAATCTTTTTTCCTCCAAGCACTAGAAAAATTGAATTGACAACTGTTTTAATGCATTAGATATTTATTGCTGCAAGCTATTTTATTATAAGTGAGACATATTATTCACACAGGTATGAAATAATGAAATAATTATGATTTTATGTAATAACATAAGAAAACGGAAAGTGGGGATGTGACATCATCAGCCCACCTAATGAATATTCATGACGACTCTTTTTCACAAAATATTACTAAATTTTAAATTTCAATAACTTTATAATTTGTTATCCGATTTTGATGAAATTTTCGGCATTTTGCTCAGTGAATTCTACTCTATGTATAAAGATATGAATATTTTCCTTTAATCCCTTTAATGTTATTGCCATCAGAGTCATCATTATGATTATTATTAAAAATAATTGTTGTGATCATATCAATTGCATTTCTTCTGCAGCCAAACTCTCTCTTCATAAACTTAAGATCAGGTAAATAACGGGTCATATTCGTTTGTCTTTTTATAACCCAAACCATTTTTAAAGAAATGATTGACATTGTTATGCTTATCAGTATCATATTCAAACTTCTCACAAAGATATGAATCGTTCAATATTCTCCTCGAATAAAATAGGAAGAAGCAAAAAATGTGATAATTAAAACTGCCGATAATAACGCTTTATTCCCCTGAAGATTCATCTCTTTTTTCAAGGTGGATGTTTTTCCTTTACTAAATCCAACCATTGGTAATAGAAAATGGAAACGGAGTATGTAAAGCAATATCAGATGTTTTGAGGAAAAGAAAGAAAGGGTTAGGGCGGAACAGCTGCCATACATGTACATGTACATTAACAAAACCGATCAGACCGACCTGTTAGTTGCTGGATTGACTTCACTATCAAGGAGATTTTAAAACGACTTTAGAGAGTAGAAATGAAAATGATGACGATAACAGGTTGAATATTACATTTCTCATATATTGTACATTATGTCATCTGAACAAATTATTCTTTTTTTTACCACGGATAGTGCTACGAGCTGGGGAGACCCTGGGTGGATGCCGGATTTTTATGAAGGGGGGCGGGGGCTAATTGTTTTATTTTTACGTGGGTCACCCACAAAAAAGTATTATGTAACAAGAAATAAATATTGGAACATTTGAAAGTATTGAATAGTCAAATCAAAAGACGTGCGTGAGCCCCGATTTCTAAGAACATCCTGTGCAAAATTGCTCTCCTAGATAATAGGTCAGGAGGGAGCACGGATTAGAGATTGCTCATGAAAGAGAGTCTGGGCATCTACTGTTCATGACTTGGTGGCATGAACAAAATAATGTAGTTGCGTAGAATGTTAACAGGTGGCTACATTGGTCAGACCAGTAATACACAACAAATAGGCCTATTTTCTTTTTTGAAAATTTGTATTGATTTTTTGTTTGTAACTAATCTGCATTTCCTCTTCTTCGATTCACGAAAAATAAACGTTTTTTTCTTGCTTTTTTTGTATTTTGCCAAGAACGCCCATATCATTTTGTGGGATTTTATACCCCAAACTTGTTAGTAGTGAATCTGTCCGATCCCTCTTTATCTATATTTTGATATATCATCTTTAATTTTACATTTTGTCTCCTTTTGACTGGCAATAACTTTGTTACACTACGAATAAAAAAACCCCACAGGGTCTTATTTTGAAGACTACACGAATGAAAGGTTACGGTTGGCCACACTTTGAAGATACAGGGTTCTGATATATTATTGTGTGTGTTCGCTGGGCATCGCAGCTGTTCTGTGATTGGTCACTTGATCTAAGACTATGCCCTTTTTTTTAAAAGAATGCTTTCAATTGTGTGTGTATTCTTCAGAGGAAGCAACTTAAATAGCAAAATAGTATTTAATTCAAAAGAGCATTATTTTTGGTTCAATTTCATCAATATCTACGTCATCTAAAAGGGTAAACATTGAACTTTCATTTTATCTTCTTAATTTTTTTGTATCTCTACAATTCATCAGGTTATTTGCTCGTTGAAATGTTCATGAAATTATAATTTCTAGGTTTTACTTATTGAAAAAAAAAGATGAAAAATATTACATTTTTTCTCATTTTTTTAAAACGCGAATAAGAAAGATAATAACATGATCATAAAGACCATGAACCATGCATCATTTCATGTGTAGGTTTCATTATACAATGTAAGGGTAAAGAGTTATGACCGTTTTAAAATCAGTCTCTGCTTACGTTTCGGTCAATTTAGGATTCAATTTCATTTATCGGCACACATATTTGCACTCTAAGCGTCCAAATTCAAGTAACATGTTCCTGTGTTTATTTTTGTAAGTTATACATTTTATTTTAAACCTTACACTATCTTTTTCTGACCTTTTCAGTTAGAATTATTTTATTCCATTATGTTTGATAAAGACGTAATTCATGTAACATTTATAGGATATGATTGTAAACGGTAATTCTTTTAGTGATTAATGAGTGGGTGCAGGGCCGGACCCAGGATTTCCCGAAAGGGAAAGGCACATTTTCCCTAGGAATTTGACGAGCAAAAAAAAATGTGGCTCTCAAAAGGGGGGGGGGGGCACGAGCCGGCTGTCCCCCCCTTGATCCGCCAGTGAGTGGGTGGATGACCTATACCAATGGTAGGTATTTTTTATTCATCATCTTGTTCTTTTTTTTGTATCGGTTTGGAAGGGATGGGAAACATGGTATTGACCACAGTCTATAGTCATGATAGTTATGAAAGTGGAACAAAACCGAATTGTTCCGATGATGGTTTGTCCGATGGATGGAACATTTTAGTAAAATTATAAACATCCAATTTAGAAGTAAATCCATTTCCATAATCATTCAAAAGAAGTAAACAAGAAAGCGACGAAAACACTGTCCGTATCCTATAAATGATTTTGAATTCCTAAACATTCGTGAGGGTGTCGGGGCGAATTTGAAAACACTTCTTCAGCAATTTAATTTAATCGTTCTTTATACTTGTTTAAATGAGATAACCGTGAGATCGCGTGCCAAGTGAATTAAATTGAATGAAGTATTTGTCTATTTAAAGGTCAAGTCCACCGTAGAAAAAATGTTGATTTGAATCAATATAGAAAAATCAGAGAAGCACAATGCTGAAAATTTCATCAAAAATCGGATGTAAAATGAGAAAGTTATGACATTTCAAAGTTATTTTTTTAACAAAATAGTTATATGAACGAGCCAGGTACATCCAAATGAGAGAGTCGATGATGTCACTCACTCACTATTTCTTATGTTTTTTATTGTTTGAATTATACAATATTTCAATTTTTACAAATTTGATCATAAGGACCTCCTTGCCTGAAGCACAAAATGTTAAAATAATGGAATTCCACGTGTTCAGGGAGGAATGAAACTTCATTTCACATGACAATGACGAGAAAATCAAATTATTTCATATTTCATATAATAAGATACAAAAGAAATAGTGAGTGAGTGATGTGATCAGTTCCCTCATTTGCATACCGACCGACATGTGCATATAACTGTTTTGTGAAATGAAGCGAAACTTTAAAATGTCATAACTTTCTTATTTTACATCCGATTTTGATGAAATTTTCAGTGTTATGCTTGTTGGATTTTTCTCTTTTTATTCAAATCAAGTTTTTGTTGGGGTGGAATTGTCCTTTAAAATGATGATCTCATAGGTCATTCAAATTAGTTTCAAATTGAACTATTACATCACTATATTGGTTGAAATTTTGATGAAATTGGACGGGAAAAACTATATAGCATGGCCCGCTGGGAAAACAGTTTACTGAACTGAAGTGGCCATATTCGTATTGGCACAGTAAGAGTTAATTGTTTGAATTATACAATATTTCAATTTTCACAAATTTGACCACTTGAATGAACTGGTCATGAAATGTTAAAACAATGGTAATTCCACATGTTCAGAGGAACAAAACTTTCTTTCAAATGACAATGAGGGGGAAATTAGAATATTTCACATTTCATATAATAAAATAGAAAAGAAATAGTGAGTGGATGACGCCATATTAGTTCCCTCATTTGCATACATTGTAAAAAATCAGGATGTGCACTTAACGATTTTGTGAAATTAAGCAAAATTTAAAAAAAATTCTAGGGAAATCCATCTTTGTTTACATGTGTCTCTTATACATACATGGGAGGCGGTTCAGTGCTCCATGATGAAGAAGTGTCAAAATATGAAAAAAATCATCATGCGTTTTTTTCTTGCTTTTTTTGTATATTGCCAAGAACGCCCATATCATTTTGTGGGATTTTATACCCCAAACTTGTTAGTAGTGAATCTGTCCGATCCCTCTTTATCTATATTTTGATATATCATCTTTAATTTTACATTTTGTCTCCTTTTGACTGGCAATAACTTTGTTACACTACGAATAAAAAAACCCCACAGGGTCTTATTTTGAAGACTACACGAATGAAAGGTTACGGTTGGCCACACTTTGAAGATACAGGGTTCTGATATATTATTGTGTGTGTTCGCTGGGCATCGCAGCTGTTCTGTGATTGGTCACTTGATCTAAGACTATGCCCTTTTTTTTAAAAGAATGCTTTCAATTGTGTGTGTATTCTTCAGAGGAAGCAACTTAAATAGCAAAATAGTATTTAATTCAAAAGAGCATTATTTTTGGTTCAATTTCATCAATATCTACGTCATCTAAAAGGGTAAACATTGAACTTTCATTTTATCTTCTTAATTTTTTTGTATCTCTACAATTCATCAGGTTATTTGCTCGTTGAAATGTTCATGAAATTATAATTTCTAGGTTTTACTTATTGAAAAAAAAGATGAAAAATATTACATTTTTTCTCATTTTTTTAAAACGCGAATAAGAAAGATAATAACATGATCATAAAGACCATGAACCATGCATCATTTCATGTGTAGGTTTCATTATACAATGTAAGGGTAAAGAGTTATGACCGTTTTAAAATCAGTCTCTGCTTACGTTTCGGTCAATTTAGGATTCAATTTCATTTATCGGCACACATATTTGCACTCTAAGCGTCCAAATTCAAGTAACATGTTCCTGTGTTTATTTTTGTAAGTTATACATTTTATTTTAAACCTTACACTATCTTTTTCTGACCTTTTCAGTTAGAATTATTTTATTCCATTATGTTTGATAAAGACGTAATTCATGTAACATTTATAGGATATGATTTTAAACGGTTATTCTTTTAGTGATTAATGAGTGGGTGCAGGGCCGGACCCAAGATTTCCCGAAAGGGAAAGGCACATTTTCCCTAGGAATTTGACGAGCAAAAAAAAATGTGGCTCTCAAAGGGGGGGGGGGGGGCACGAGCCGGCTGTCCCCCCCTTGATCCGCCAGTGAGTGGGTGGATGACCTATACCAATGGTAGGTATTTTTTATTCATCATCTTGTTCTTTTTTTTGTATCGGTTTGGAAGGGATGGGAAACATGGTATTGACCACAGTCTATAGTCATGATAGTTATGAAAGTGGAACAAAACCGAATTGTTCCGATGATGGTTTGTCCGATGGATGGAACATTTTAGTAAAATTATAAACATCCAATTTAGAAGTAAATCCATTTCCATAATCATTCAAAAGAAGTAAACAAGAAAGCGACGAAAACACTGTCCGTATCCTATAAGTGATTTTGAATTCCTAAACGTTTGTAAGGAAGGTGTCGGGGCGAATTTGAAAACACTTCTTCAGCAATTTAATTTAATCGTTCTTTATACTTGTTTAAATGAGATAACCGTGAGATCGCGTGCCAAGTGAATTAAATTGAATGAAGTATTTGTCTATTTAAAGGTCAAGTCCACCGTAGAAAAAATGTTGATTTGAATCAATATAGAAAAATCAGAGAAGCACAATGCTGAAAATTTCATCAAAAATCGGATGTAAAATGAGAAAGTTATGACATTTCAAAGTTATTTTTTTAACAAAATAGTTATATGAACGAGCCAGTTACATCCAAATGAGAGAGTCGATGATGTCACTCACTCACTATTTCTTATGTTTTTTATTGTTTGAATTATACAATATTTCAATTTTTACAAATTTGATGATTAGGACCTCCTTGCCTGAAGCACAAAATGTTAAAATAATGGAATTCCACGTGTTCAGGGAGGAATGAAACTTCATTTCACATGACAATGACGAGAAAATCAAAATATTTCATATTTCATATAATAAGATACAAAAGAAATAGTGAGTGAGTGATGTGATCAGTTCCCTCATTTGCATACCGACCGAGATGTGCATATAACTGTTTTGTGAAATGAAGCGAAACTTTAAAATGTCATAACTTTCTTATTTTACATCCGATTTTGATGAAATTTTCAGTGTTATGCTTGTTGGATTTTTCTCTTTTTATTCAAATCAAGTTTTTGTTGGGGTGGAATTGTCCTTTAAAATGATGATCTCATAGGTCATTCAAATTAGTTTCAAATTGAACTATTACATCACTATATTGGTTGAAATTTTGATGAAATTGGACGGGAAAAACTATATAGCATGGCCCGCTGGGAAAACAGTTTACTGAACTGAAGTGGCCATATTCGTATTGGCACAGTAAGAGTTAATTGTTTGAATTATACAATATTTCAATTTTCACAAATTTGACCACTTGAATGAACTGGTCATGAAATGTTAAAACAATGGTAATTCCACATGTTCAGAGGAACAAAACTTTCTTTCAAATGACAATGAGGGGGAAATTAGAATATTTCACATTTCATATAATAAAATAGAAAAGAAATAGTGAGTGGATGACGCCATATTAGTTCCCTCATTTGCATACATTGTAAAAAATCAGGATGTGCACTTAACGATTTTGTGAAATTAAGCAAAATTTAAAAAAAATTCTAGGGAAATCCATCTTTGTTTACATGTGTCTCTTATACATACATGGGAGGCGGTTCAGTGCTCCATGATGAAGAAGTGTCAAAATATGAAAAAAATCATCATGCCTTTCATGGAGTCCTCAAATTTATTTATATTATATCGGCCTCGTCCTCCTAACGCTTACTCTAAAGGCGACCGCACACCTTACGACTGGTCTGCGACCCGATTTCATTTTATGTGGTAGAATTCGATGCTAATATTGAGACTTGGAATATCTTACTGTGTAATGTTCTAAATCCTCGTATGAATACCTATGTTCACTCATTCAATGAACAAGGTTATAATATAACCTTGTTCTCAGTTATATCTCCATGTGTGGCAAAGTAAGGGTGGCAATGTTTGGCTTATTTTCTCTTTTTCTTTGGGGCAAATGCTTGATTTTTTTTTACACTGACAGTTTTCATTACACCTATTATTCATACTACTTGGCTCTTATTTCAATTTGATTCTTTAAATCATTTTTTCCTTAATTAAAAATAGAGATCAAAATTTGAAAATTTTCTTGCCATATTACTTTCCACCAATAGAGGGCATACACAAAAATAAAATGAAAATTCAAGTCTTTGAGCGCTCTGGTGAATACAACAATTATTCCCAAGTTACTAATGAAAAATAAATTGCAACTGTATGAAAATTAGTAATTTTGGTCACAAAAGTGATATTTTAATGATTTTTTGAAGTGTGTGCTCTGTACAACATTGGCATACCATAGTCCTACCTGTAGATCACCACAGGCAGGGTGGTAGCAATGAACAAGTGCCTATGTTCAAATCTGTGACTATACTATCGTATCATCTTTCTTAGAATAAAAGCGAATTCAATATCTAGTAGTCGTAATGACGTCATAGCAGCTCGTACGATTGGCTACGATTTGACACTAATTTGGCTTTACTCCAAAATAAGGGCTTGCAGTCTCTCAAAATGGTTATCATATTATTCTTTCAATTAATTTTAACCTAAAATAAAATTATATGTTCCATTCACATCTTTAGAAAATGAGCAAAATGCAATTTGCTCCAAAATCGGATCGCGAACAGTCGTAAGGTGTGCAGTGGCCTTTAGATGTTTCATTACTCATGAAGAAGTATAAATTTTAACTTAGTAATGGACCTGTATAACTTAAGGCATGTTATAAAGGCCTAAATATAAAGGTTAGACATCCGCACACACATCTATCTAACGTATGTCAGATGCACTCTAGGCGACACCGCAATACTTACCCATGTTAAGAAACTGGGACTCCACTCACGCGCATTTGGGCCGCCCTAGCTTAGAACTAAGCTTTCTTTCCGTTAAAAAAAATTATTCTTATGATTAAATAAATATTACTTAATACATGAATACTGTTAAATCGGTACTCACCGGTTCTCTTCTTGAATTTTCTGCCAATTTCCCACGCTGCTGGCTACAATTCCGCGTTAAATTTAGTCGCCATAGACAGCTGTTCATGCAACTTTATTCATAAATGGAGCGCCCTTTACGAGAGTTGTTAATGCCGTGGAGAAATCGTTAGGCATTTTGGCCTGTGTTCAAGGCGTAGCTGTTCTATTTTTTTTTATAAAATTATATGTGAGATCGAAATCTCAGCGAGTAAACACTCTTCCATATGGAAGAGTGTATACTCGCTGTGATATGATCCCGATAGGGAGGCGCAACACCCCCACCCACATGGGCGCAAACCCCAGGGCCGGGGGACATGTCCCCTCACCCAAAATAGTAGGGGGCACATTATGAAATGTCCCCCTACTATTTTTGGTCATTTCGTTCAAAATCGAAATGTATTTTGGAAGAGACGATCTTACTTTTGGCATGCCCCCTTTTTTTTGCTTGTTTGCTTGTCAAATTTCTTTTGGTCAAGATGACCTTCTTTAGAGGGTGATAAACCTTTTTTTGTTTGTTTTTTGCTTGTCAAATTTTCCAGCCCCTGGTCCCCCTACCTTTGGGGAGAGATTTCCGCCCTTGCAAGTAGACATACTCTTGATATTGTTTGCGAATCTGCACGGGCGTCGATCGAGGGCTGGGGATGAGGAAAAGCGGTGAGACGAGAAAAAAAATAGAACTTAGAAGGGAAAAGGCGACAGAAAAAAAGTGAACGAAAGAAAAATTAATGGAAAATAAAAGGGAAGAGAAAATAAGGAGAAATGTGATGGGTAAAATAAATTATGGGAAAAGAGGACAGAAAAAAAGTGAACGAAAGAAAAATTAATGGAAAATAAAAGGGAGGAGAAAATAGGGAGAAATGTGATGGGTAAACAAAATTATGGGGAAAAATTCTGGACGCACTATTCATGTTTTATCATGAAAAGGATAAGTTATTTATCCGCGAGCAGACACTTTTTGATATTGTGATCTGAAACTGGATTTAAATAGAGAACAATCTGCGTATCTGAATTAACGTGTGTTTTAGATTTCGACCTAGAATTTGGGTATTCTAAGTAACTTTCTTATCATGAAAATCAATAAAGAGAGCGCAAAGCGCGAGCTAAAAATATATGATATAACAAAGGGTGAATTTAAGCTCTGTAATGCAAACACTTTGTGGGAAAATTGTGAATTGTGATGGATCACAGTTAAAAAAGAGCTGATGTATTTTATTTTTATTACTTTGAGTTTTTACATAGGACCGGAACATGCTATGAGGGCATTATGTCATCATTTGCAAATGATGACCATCTTCCTATTTCTCTCGCATGGGAGCGCGAAATGTGTTAATATTATGGCCTGAAAACTGGACATTTAAAGCACTTTGTAATTATGCATAAGAGGCATTATATATCTATCAATGCGAGCAGAAATCGCGAGTCGAATTTTTTGATAAACTGTCATCAAATTAGTTTGATTTAGAATTAATATTGGGATATACATAACCGACTAATCAAAATGCTAGCGTGCGGCGCTAGCTGATACGTTTTAACAATCTGACCTGAATAGGGAACTTTTTGAGAACTTTATGGAATACAGGAAAATAATACGTACCTGAAAATTCAAATTTTGCGAGCGCGCAGCGCAAGCAGAAAATGATAATGTTCAGACGATAACACAGACATTTTTACAGAGCACTTTTTAAAAATCAATTTGTAAATGAAACAAAATAATGAAAGTTCAATTTCCCAGCTGAAATATGTTTTGTATAATGACTTCAAAGTTTGATTTTTCAAGCTCCATATTGAGCAAGATATGCAAATACCCTAAAAGACAATAAGGCGCGAAGCGCGAGCGAAAATTTTGTATCCTAACAAATATATTTTAAAAAAAATTATTTTCAGAGTCTTCCCCTGATGTTATTTCATTTAATCATGTTCCTCCTCTTATGTTTGCCTTTCTTCTTTTTTCCTCTATTTTCCCTTCCTTTTCTTTTTTCCTTTCTTTTTTTTCTTTTTTTGCTCCGCCAATAGGGGGGCCCGGGCCCCTCGGCCCCCCTGGATCCGCCTATGTTAGCGGTTGTAGGTATAAATCGCGCTCTAACGCTCTAAATCCGTGTTCTTTATCAAAAAGCTGTCTTTCATATTCATTTTGTTCGCAAAAGAATATAAAGTTAATTTCAATCATTGTATATAGTTATCCTGTTTATGATAAAAATACTTAGAAATTGGGTTAGGTTAGGGTTATCAAATTATCAGGGCAGAAAATATATATTTTTTTCTCATTTTGCGCGTCGAGCTGGCACTATTTGATCTGTGAGATTATGTTTTTGATGACATTCATTGTATTCACAGCAATAATTATTAAACATTGCGCACGCGCCGCATGAATTATGTAGATCAGGTGAATAACTTACCGCTACACACGAGCAGTTGCTCTATATATTCTATGTAATATAATATATAGAGCAACTGCCCATTTTTAATGGTCCATAATATACCCACTTTCTTCTTTTTTGGAACGAGTATGAATTTATCTACTGATATACTGAATGTACAATAAAAGTCATTATCATGTATTTCTTGGCATTTCATTTACTTTTTTTTACCATAATTATATCACACAGCTGCTCGCATAGGCCTACGCCGTCACAAATAACAAAACAAAATCTCACTTTTTTTCTTTTTTGGTGGGGGATGGATTTTCCATACGCATACGTACAATTTTTCAAATTATTTTTTTCTGCTATTTTCATAATAAACTTTAAATGATTTCGCCTTTGCACTATTATTTTTTTAAAGACAAAATTACATCATCATCATATCATCGTCACCAACTTCATTCTCATCTTTATCACCACTACCACCATCATTATCATCATCATCACCGCCACCATCACCACCACTATCATCTTCACCAAGATAATTTTCATCATCATTATCATCATTGCCATCATCGTCTTTTTTTCTTATTTTTTCTCCTTCCTGCTTTTTTTCCTTCCTATTTTCCTCTTTTTAGAGGGCACACCACCACGCCCCCTTACTGGATATCCGCCTCTAACGTTTGTTGTTGTATATAAGTTGGCGGATGCCTCATGAAATGAAATAAGATAAAATAAGGAAAGGGAAACTAATTAGAAAAAGGACTGAGGAGAAGAAAAAAGAAAGCCAAACAAACAAAAAAAACAATATCAAAATTTTGTTGTAAAGTCTTCTACGTCAGTTTAATAATTATGTTTTCATTGAAATGAGAACATAAAAAAATGAACAAGTAAGATGGGCTATACATCGTAGCAAAGAAATAGAGGGAAGCTCCGAGACAATAAAAAGGGTGAGAAAAAGAAGACTTTGAAATACTCACAACACGAGCATAATAAAAAAATATGGAATAAGCAAGGACAAGTAGCTGAGGGACACCCCCCCTCTCTCTCTCTCTAGTTATTTATGTATCAAACTCGCATACACAAGAATTTCTTACTAATCAAAATATTGCGAGCAAAAAGCACGAGCTGACATTTTTTTAAATATTCAAAACTGATAGAGAGACACATTTTAAACAATTCATGAATCATAATAATTATGCAACTAGCTTACCAATCGAATCATTCGATTGCGACAAATGATCTGAGAATTAATGCTTTTAGGAATTCATTAAATTAAAGCAAAGTATCTCAACATTAAAATAATTAAGGCGGGCGCAAGGTATCAGCTAATACACCGATAATTTTTTTTTTGACATTTGAAGTATTTTCGGTAATCATGAAAAAGATTGATATTTCATGAAAGCTCAAATCCCGAAGAGCGGAATATTTTTATTAATTGACTTTTTAAAAAAATGTTCTAAGCCCCATTTAATATTTGATTATAAGTCGATGCAGTAAAAGCTGAAAAAATAAAGTATTTTGTGTTCCTCTATCATAATTGTCTTTCTCTTTAACCCTGGTTCTTTTTTTTTCTGGGGGGAAGCATTTTGGTTAAAAAAAAGAGAGAAAAAAGATAATTGCTGGCTTGTGGACGCCCGGTGTGGACGGTGGTAGGGACACCCCCGCCCCCCCCCCCCCCCCCCCCCCCGTAGTTACGCCAATATGGGACCAAATGATCCTAAATGTCCGAGGCGAAACTTGTGCAATCAAACGTTATTTCTGAATAAATTAAAGCTTGCGCTGTTCAACTTCAATCTCTTTCAGCTAAATTTGCGATGAACGCTGCGTTATGAAATATATAATTATCAACATCTGGCGAAAAGAATAACCGACCGATCACCTGACGAGAACGCGTATTACGTGATCTGCATATCAGGTCCGATCGCGAGTCAGAAGTGAAGGACAACTGCCAAGAAAATCAGGAAAAAGTCGTCAAAATGTAAGTTCCCCTTCATTTCTTTCAATTTTTTGTTACTTATTCAAAAATAAATGTCTCATTAAAGCAAAATTTCAACAAAAGCCTCAAATTTAGCTAGTACTTTTGTTGAAATTACAATAAATTTAGATCCACATAAATCTCTAACCCAATTTTAGCACTGATGTCGCCTATGAGGTCCATACATGTAATGTTTGGACCTCATTGGTACTACTAGGAGTGGTCAGATGTACAAAATAGTACGGTAGACTACTCACAAAATTTCCAACATCTGGGACTGAACAAAAATATATTGTAAACAAGCTAGGTCTAAAATACATCATTTACCAGGATGTAAACCTTCTAATAACGTATTTACACAACACTGAGAAAATCTCACCGTATAAGGTCTCTCATCATCGCTGACAATCTGCCGAAATCCGGGAATGGACACCTGAATCATAGGCCCGAATTCACAAAGGTGGACTAAAGTTATACCGGGGTTAAATTTAGTCGGGGGTTAGCTAATACCGGGGTATAAAGTTAGTCCACCGCGCTATTCACAAACGGTGGACTTACTAATCCATGGACTAACTTTATACCCGGGTGCTAAAGTTAGTCCACGGCTGAGTTATACCCCGGTATAACTTTAGTCCATGGATTAAATCATGAACTGAAGCTAGCATACTATTATAGCACTGCACTGAGCATGCTCAGTGTAATAAAGCAGTACTGAGCATGCTCAGAGCCGTATTTGAGAGTTTAGTCTGCTAGGGCCGTATGAAACGTCGCCATCACATGAATTAGGAGGCAGAACTCAACCAAAAAAATCATGTATCAGCAGCATGCACTTGAATTTCTTAGCAATGCCTTGTTGAGAACGAACATTGTCATTACTTATTTGTTAATATTGGCCAACTTAGGTTCGGACTAGCGCTACCTGCGTGCGAGCTAGCTCGGCTGCGCCTGCAGCATCGTACCGTATCTCTCGATATCGAGAAGTTCAAGCTCACCACAATGTATACGGTACACCGTACCGTATGGTAACGTGAACAAGTTATAACTTTTTTTAGACAGCTGCAGCAACCGGCTGTTTCGAGGGGGTTGTAAACATTTTTTTTTTCAATTTCTTATTTCTCAATTGGTGAGTGGAGGCAACGGAGTCCAGCGGAACAATCACAGAGACCAAAGTTGTTTTTAGTTTTGCCTTTTTGGTCTTATGTATGAAGTACGGCATCGTAACACAGCAGTACGACGTGGATCTAGGCCTACCTAATCTATCTAATAGTACTGTACTGCGTTTTTTTAGGCTTGAGGAAGTTAGATCTACAGAAGTTAAATCTAACGTTACACATCAATTAAATCTAACGTTACACATCAATTAAATCTAAATGTTAGATTGAGAGCACATTATGATTTGTTTGAAATAAATCATAACCAATCTGATACTGTTGTATAATCCTACCTACCTTATCGAAGTCCGGTGGAACTTTGCCCGGAGCTAGCTTTGATTGAAAATGGAAATATGGAATTGAATCTTTGTTTGGGTTTTGTCCCGGGTTAAGGTTGTGTACGTTAATAATTGGTACATGGTGGGGCCAGCGT
Organism: Lytechinus variegatus; assembly: GCF_018143015.1. Lineage (NCBI taxonomy): Eukaryota > Metazoa > Echinodermata > Echinoidea > Temnopleuroida > Toxopneustidae > Lytechinus > Lytechinus variegatus. Next base: position 44,412,343 of record NC_054744.1, on the reverse strand, counting down.
CGCGTGGGGCCAAGCGACATGACCTTGATCTGATCCCGCGTCCACAAGCGTGCCCCTTTTCCTTTCCCTCAGAATTGACTTTCCCATTTGAAGTATTTTTTCAATTCATTTATTTATTCTTGTCTTTTTATATGTATCTCGATAAATGGATTTTAAAAAATAATTTTAAGCGAGCAATTTTTTTTAATTGACAATTAAATTAACAAATATCCAAGTTTTTGTTAGATTTTCACATGATATATATAAAAGAATAATTCTATTTCACCCTAATTTCTTTTATCTTTCTTTTCTTGGTCATGAATTTATTATTATTTTTTTTTGGGGGGAAGAGCCCCAAGTCCCCCCCCCCCACTCTGTAAGTCAGTTCTACCAACATCTCTAAAAGGAGCTGAGAAACTCATTGGTAGCTCCTCCACACTCGGGTCACTCTTGCAATCGCATTATTCCCAACCTTTACCTATTCTCCAGTTTGTGCTTGCAGTATTTTTTTTTTTGGGGGGGGTTAAGCTATTCACCATGCTTGCAGTATTTTTTTTTTCTTTAAAAGAAACACAATTTCCTTATCAGAAAAATAAAGACTTATCAACCCTGGATAAGTGTAAAGGGTATTCCACCCAATCAATGATATATTTGAAATTGGGGAAATAACAGTGGTGTACGTATTAAGCCCAAAATTTTGAGGGGGCTAAATATGGCATATCAGGTAAAATAAAATAAAAATTGCAAGGAAAAATATTCAAAATTTCAATTGCAAATATCCAATTTTGTGATAGATTTGACATAATATTCAAAAAATATGTTTTACCCTTCTTTCTTTTTTTTTCTTGGTAATAAAGATTTTTTTGGGAGGGGCTTTTTTCCATGGTCAGTGGTCCCCCTCTATACTTTCAAACTGAAGGGACTAAATTTCCCTAAAAGAAAATAACTTTTAACAAAGATTATGCTATAACACCACTGGCCATTCTCTCAGTGACACATGTAGCAACCTTTACTCCTTTCATTTCTCATTTGCTTCCATCACATGTACATTATTGTGCATCTTAACATGCCAAATACTTTTCTCTCAAAAGTTTTACTATAAATAATTTTGCAGTATACCCTTCAACAAGTTTCTTGAAGTATATCCTCCTGCACAAGCAAGCAATCACTTGACTTTCTTCATACACAACCTTAACCAACATACCATTACCACCGCCCCTGCCTTACACATAACATTAATCTCTCCTTTGCAGTCTTTCTTATATAAATTTATTTTTTGCTTCCTGCAAGAACGATGAACCATGCAGCATATGGACAGAATTGATAAAAGAATTTCATTTTTGTTTTCTCCTGACACAATTACTTGAAAACGATATCAAAATAAAAGGACAAGTCCACCCCCACAAAGTTGATTTGAATAAAAAGAGAAAAATCAAACAAGTGTAACACTGAAAATTTCATCAAAATCTGATGTAAAGATATTAAATTATGACATTTTTAAAGTTTCGCTTGACCACACATAACAGTTTATATGTACATCCAGGTCGGTATGCAAACTATTTCTTTTTATTCTACTAGATGAAATATTCGAATTTCTCTTCATTGTCAAGTGAACCCAAGATTAGTCACTCCCTGAGCATGTGGAATTTGCATTATTTTAATAATATAATTTGGTTTAGTCAAGTTGGCCCTCAATGTCAAATCTGTAAAAAAATGAAATGTTGTACAATTCATACAACAAAAACAAAAGAAATAGTGAAGGACATCATTGACTGTCCTCATTTGCATGCCACTGATCTCCACATATAACTGTGTTGTGAAAAATAACCCAAACTTATAAATGTCATAACGTTCCTATTTTACATCCATTTTTGATGAAATATTCGGCATTATGCTAGGTTGATTTTTTTCTATTAATTCAAATCGAATTCTTTCTGTGGAGGACTTGACCTTTAAAATCAAAACTTATATGTACATGTGTAGTAGACAGAGCAGTTTATTTCGTACATTATTTTTTTTTAAAGTAGATTGAAATTCTTTACATAATGATACGAAGATTGAATAGACTGTTTACATTTTCTTAACAATGCATCAGAAATTCTGAATAAAAATAGATAAACAATGGATTAAAAAAAGTTTAGTCAAGATTTTAAACTCTACAGCTAAAGCATGAATATCACAGGTAATTAGGCAATTATATTTCTGAAAGAAATTAAAGGATGATTCTATCATAAAATAGTAATATCAAACAAATGATAATAGCTTGCAATGTATATATAGTGCTTACTACAGAAATGTATCTTAGTGCCTATGAAAATAGGTGGGAAAAAAAAGGATATTCAGCAAAAATGATATTATATAATTTAAATTTGATAAATTAGGAAGCTGCATATGCTTAGAAATATGACCTTTTAATTAACAAAGAGGTTTTGATATTGAAATCATGACGCTTCAAACATTGATTGTTGTTTAAAAAAAATGGTATAAAAATAGACTTGAATCATAAGAATGACCAAGACCATCTCATGCCAAACTTAGTTAAGCATGAGCAAAATGTTGCTTATACCTCTCACATCCCTGCTTATACATTAGCCCATCGTGTGTGTCATTTATTTCCTGGAATTCACATCCCAAACCTTTTGTCAAACAAGAAAAATGTTGTGAATTTGGGTTTTTAAAAGCAAGATGGTCATTTGATCACTAATGATAAATCGGAATGCATGAATACATCCTATCAACTAAGCTACCATTTTGTGATCACAAGTGTCCACTTTCATACACAGATAATCCAATGGAATGCTTAATACCCGAAGCACATGGTCCTTTTCTATTGACAACAGAATGCAGGCAGGAATTCATCAAAGAGAGGAGCAACGGATACCTGCAATAAGGATCAAAACAAAATGAATATTAAAAAATTTGCTCTTCGTTATTCTTTCTGGAAATATATCTTCATTGATCAAGCAATTAATACCCCCTTTACCTGAAGAACAAAATGCATTTTCTTTTACTATTTTTCATTTCTCCTGCAATATGAAAGTTAGCAGATTATCTATATATTTTTTTCTTCTGTGAAATCTTTAAAATTGTCTTATTTCACATATAAAGAGTATAAAATTACAAGAAAATTTGACCAACAAGATTGAAATTTGATTAAATACAGTATGTAGTAGGGGCCAATATATGTTTTCTTCATTATCACATACATCTAGTAGGTGTTGAATACAGAGAATATCAAATTGAAAACTGAGTGTGTATACCAACCTATACATTTACAGAAGACCTGTTCTTCCTGCTAAGTACAGGTCTTGTTCCCCATCAGGACTCCTGATGTAGACATGGCCCCAATCGATAGCACCTACGACTCTTGGAAACCTGTAGCAATCATCAAATTGTCGCTGGGTGGTTTGAATTTCTCGTCATCGGACACTTCATTAACTGTTACTCCTTGCCATTGCCTCAGAAAAATCTTTGATGATTCTGCACACGGATGACTATGATATAGTTGCTTTGTCTGCTTGCATCTTCTAAAAGGTACCTTTAGTTAATGAATGATAAGTGATGTTGTGTAATTGCTTTATTAATATGAAAGCCAATTGATACTTTACCATTTACATTTGCAAACATTGTGCTTCTGTTATGAGCTGATGTTTATGATGCACTGGAACTGATTAAAGAGATTTTTCTTAGATTCACTAAAAAAAATCTACTGCAATAACAATCCATGCAAAATGGAGAATATCTCTCTTAAGCTGGAATGACATACCAATATTTCTTTTTGGGTGATTATAAACCATCCTTCATGATAATTTCCCACTTGAATGACATATTTGTATTAAAAAATGTTGCTACATTGTAAAAAATGAGAGAAAAATAAAATCCCCACCCATTTGCAACCCAAAGGGTTACATGTTTCATTTCCACAAAAACCTTTCTCTGAAATACCCCAACACTCCCCCTCCCCTGTACTCCTGACTGAAAGCAGAAACAAAAATCATACAATTTGGATGATGAATTATATTAGGTTTTGCATTAATTATTTCTGTAAACCATGTGCATGTTATCATTAATATGCAAGAAGTGGCCTGATGATGTCACATCCACACATTTTCCATACATGAATGTACAAGGGTTCCACGATATTTGCTCTGGCAACAATTACTTAATGGAAAATCTGCATGCTATGCAAAACATAAAACTTAATTTTCATGACTAGATACTTCCAACCCTTGATCCTTACATTATTCTGAACTCGCAATAACTATCTTAAATATATAATCAGCAGTCAACCACATTTTTACATTCCTGGAGGAAAAAAATGAACGATTATAATTTCAAATCACTAGAGAACAAGTGGGGATGTGAATATTGCATATTCATGAGGATACACAGAACTGTTTCCCCCAAGTAATGTAAAACTTTAAAATTGAATCAATTCATAATTCTCCATCCAATATTGATGGTTTTTGCGAGCCGAATTTTTCTTTATAAAAATCTCATTATTTTTGGCCTGGAGAATCGCTTTCATAGAACATAATTTGACCCCCCCCCCCCATTACCTTCTGCTTTATAGTTCGCATATGCAAACTCACCAATGGCATAAAAACAAAGTCCTGTCAAAACATGTAACATGTCAGGCAATGTGTCGTTTCTCTCTGTTGGTAGCCCACTCTGAAAGGTTCATCCTTGTAGCATTCAAATGGATTCTTCCTGTCTCTTAATCCATGCTGTGGTCTTCCTATGTGTTGCTGAATCTGCATGGAAGTTGAAAGATTGTGTTGAAGAGTCATCATGAATGGGCAATTTACTCTTTGAATTTCATTTAATTCAAAAGTGTTTAAAGTGAGGAACAGAATGTCAAAGATTATACAGAAATCCCTAAAAAAAGATAGGATAAAAATGTCTAATTGTCATGAGTAGCTTTTCTATTTACCTACATATACTTGTAAATGTAAAGAAAGAAAACTGCCAATTGTTGCTGATCATCATCATTGATCAAACCATGCGCGTCTAAGAGATGCTGAATCACTTTCAATTGGCTTGAATAGTGAAGGCAAGGCACTAATTTTATGGAACATTGTTTACACAAAAAGAGGGTATTGCTTGCGAGTGACTTTCGAATAACATATTTTCATGAATCTTCATCAAAGTCTCATTAAACTTTTTATTCTACATCCACCCCCCCTGGCATTCATAAGACTGACTATGCTTTTTTCTCTCTTTTAAATAAATATTCAACAAAATGTCAGGATTAATTGGAGATCAACAAGCCTTTAAAAAAAAGCTAGTGACCAGTACACATATGCTTATAACATACAAGCAAGGTCCCCCCCCCCTCTTCCTTTTTGTCAATTACTATGACAAGAATGAAAAAGTAACATACATGATACATTAACAATTACAAGATGAATTCAAATCACAGAAATAACACTAAATGCAAAATGCCATTTTAATGATATCTAATTTTTTTCAATATGAATTGATAAGACATACCTCACTCTGTTGCAAGAAGGCACAGCAGTTCAAAAATGTGAGCCATGTTTGTCGTCTTGATTGATCACAATCTGCCGAGTATGGTCTGTTTCTGATATGGAAGAAAAAAAAAGAATGAAAAAATATTTATTCATCAATCATACTGCAATGTACTAGGCCTTATATCAAAGAAAAAAATAAAAAGCAGGTACAATTGTAGAATGATAAAATCCGCTGTTTCAAAGGAGTCTTTCAACATTTTCTGATTTTTTTGTGAGAGGGGATGCTGCGGAGCCACATGAAGTCTCAGGGGAGCATATCTCTGACAGAAATAAACCTATTTATCGGTCTACTACAAATGTTTAGAACTAAAGATCAAATGCACTTGTAGTTATGTGCGGTCTCGTGTGGATTTAACATTGGAAGGACACCTTGTGAAAAAAAAATACTTGAAACAAAGAGAGTGGGGTAGAGAAAATAACCCCCAAAAGATAGAATTTTCAAAGTTAGACCTCAGTTAGAATTACTCAAATTATTCAATTAGGCCTAGGATTTCCATTATTTTTTGTTTTGACGACACCGTAAATCTAGAAGTGATCGCAAATGCGATGCCGAAGGTAAGTAAAACTTAGTTTTAGTAAAATCAAAGTCATATTAAAATTAAGTTCATATACAGCTGTTGGAGTAAACAGTGGTGAGTGGAACCCAATCTTTTTAAAACATTTTTTTTTCAAAAATATTTAAATCAGGGCTTAGCCTTAGACTCGAGTTGACCCTTATTAAATTTTTTTTTTTACTCCAACGATGTTGTAGGACTAACTCTAACATGGCTACCAGGTAAGCCTGGCCATCTATCCAAGCCAAGGCAAAGCCAGCCCAGGGTAGAATACGTTAGACCGGCTCTTGTATTTGTAACGTTAGAATTTTTTTTTTATTTATTTTTATCGCTGCTCTCCTTGGTCTTGATTCACTTTTCAGACAAAATTCGATGCACAGTATTGTGTTGGCAGGGGTATCGTAGACAACAAAAATTCCATGAAAATCACACAAAATCGAAAATCACTCAAAATCACTGCCTGGCATAACTAGTATCGGCCTTTCAATCACGCCTACCTCGCCTGTGAGTGTGACTGCCATTAAATTGCGTCTCGCACTGCACTGCTCATCTGATAACCAAGAACGCACACAAAAATACATGGCTGGGACTGAGCAGCTTAGAGACGCGACGATAACAATGATTAAGATACCATTTCAAGTTTTCGAGTACACTTTTTGGAAAGTTAAAGCTATCAATGATAGTTACAGATGGAACTGAATTCTCCGTCATGATTTAAGCTCCAATAAATTATGTAATTTACTTACAATCTCGGTCGAAGTCGTGAAATTTTAAGCTTTAGATAAGCCGATCACACCGAATCTCGTCTCCGTCCAAAAAACTTTTTTTTGCAGCAAACTTTTCTGCAACCGCAATGCTGCTCTCTGATTGGTTAAAACCGTGGACTAACTTTAATCCACCGATTTAGTCCACCCCAAAGAGCTGACTAAATCGTGACGTCAAATGACGCGTTTTATACCCCGGTATAACTTTAGTCCACCTTTGTGAATCGCAAAAGTTAGTACCTAGGTACTAACTTTAGTCCATGGATTAAAATGACGTCAAATGACGCGTTTTATACCCCGGTATAACTTTAGTCCACCTTTGTGAATTCGGGCCATAATCTTTCTGCTTTTTACCAATATCGGTACCGGATCAAATCAAATACCGGTATGATATCCAAGATGAGAAAGGCATTCTATTACACAATCCGGGCGCGGCCGGATCGACGAGACGATGGACAACCCATTTGATTTTGATTATTTTTCGGGTCGGCCCCCCTTTCAAAACCGTTCCACGCCCCCTGTCCCTGTTATTTTGCACGACGTCACGAATATTGATGATGTCATGATTATGCGCCCATTTTTCTTTTCCTTACTGTCATTACAAGAAATCATATTTTAGTGAACACCCAATATGGGCAAAGAATCAGAAGGAGTTAACACATACATGATATGGACCCAAATTTTTGTAAATTCAAAAAATATATGTATATTTCTGACATCTTTTTTCCTTTTCAAAGTTACGTTCCCCCCCTCTTTTCCCAGGGCTCCGTTTTGTTTTTTTAAATTATGTTTCTGGAGTTTGTAGAGATTCGTAGATGGGGCAAGCCTTAATAACAACACAAGACCTTCTTGGGAAACGAAATAATTTTCGGTTATAAAATGGCTCTATGAGAATTCGTGCGTTTTTCGAGGGAATGCTTTGAGGTATTCTTTCGTTAGATTCAAGGACATCTAACGATTTCATGCTGTAGCAAGATGGTCATAATTCAAGGCACCCTTAAATTTTTTTACCCAACATTGTGTACCTACACCTTAATTACTAGTCCCTTGCGAATGGCATGTACAAACGCCAAGAGTCGTTCGTGAGAGCGACGTACGAGATAAAGAAAGGGGGAGGGGGGGGGCTTTGTGAGGCAAACCCACCCAAAAAGCGTTCCACGTTGAGAGAAGAAAAAGGAGACGAAAAAAAGAAAAGGGTGATGCAATATGACACTATTTGTTGAATATGTGCAAAATCTATCAGTTTTTTTCCCTTTTTTTAAGTAAAAAAGACTTTGTTTGTCACTTTGAAAATTTTTTTTTCTCCATGTTGTTCCCCCTCGATTTATTTTGGCCATATTGTGCTATCTCGGGAAATATACCTTTAGGCTTATAACAAAACTAGTCTGCTGTATCATGTAATTTCACAATTTTCTTGCTCGATCTATCTGCGCGTTTTGCGTAATACAATATTCTCCCACCAATATAATTATGTGGGCAAATATTCAACAGATCACACTAGCTAGCGTCTCTATGCTATTGCGAAAAGAAGAAACACGTTGATAGGACACACGGAAGCGGGGATGTCACATGGTAACTGATGACATAAACATTGTTGATCTAATCAATAAGAATAAATGAAAGTCTTTTATAGGATAACGCAATCCCGTCTACCAAGCTTACGTCATTATATTGATGTCAATTCTTGGCTGAAGGTGGTACTCAGCTTTCATGAAAAAGCTTCGATCAGATACAATCCACACTTGATCAATCCCTATCCTCACATGTCCGATGATCAGTAGATCTTAGTTCGGTAGATACTATTGTTTCCCTGAGATGATACTTGAGACGTGAATAGTTTCCCGGAGACCTGAATTACACCCTTAAAAAATATCGATTGGCTTGCATTGCTTCAGTGCAACGTAATTCGTTGAATAACCCCTGCATTTTATATTATACATGTATTACCCAGATATCCTGTTAAACCACCACTACAAGAATCATTCGTGTTAAACATGTTTCAATTCTACATTTCAGGATACTTCTGATCCAGAGATGCATTGCGGATGATGATGATGATGGTGGGGGTAATACATACATCAAGTGACCTTTCGGAAGAAGTGCCTCGTAAAAGATTATCATTTAGATCCAAGCGCTATTGAGGTAAGTCTCAGTATGAATTCATTGAAATAATCAAAGTAGAATAAAGTAGAATATATTATTATCGCAAAAGCCTCTTAAATCATTACAAAGATATTTTAAAAAATACATAGATCTATATGTAATAGGCTTACGTAGAATTTGGGGAGGGGGCAAAGGTCAAAGACCCGTCGAGGCTTCTCCTAGAGCAATATGGGTAAAAAATACAGAGTATGCCAAAGAAAACTTGAGTCCAAAAGACTTGAAATATATATGACTTTCCCGGAGTACTGTACTGTCGTCTGATCGCCAGCCATCATGATAATTATAAGTAACTAAAAATACCATACAATAAAGTTTTATGCATGCACTTTAGAATAAATTTCAGTAATAAACTTTACATAATAAGGGTATTCAGAAAATCCATAACTGATGATGCAAACCAGTAATGATCACCGGAAAGCTGAAAATCAAAGACTGCGTTTCACAGGGCACTGATCCACTAGAATTGTATGATCAAATAGACATTACTCCTACAAAGGAAGTCTTCCAATCCATATTGAAGGAATTCATAATCTTAAAAATCCGACTTTTGATCTTACATATTGCCAAAGGAACTACCCCTAGTTACAATAACTCTGAAATATTTCCATATAAACTGCCATCCCTTGAAAAGTTAGACATAAGCGACCGCATTTAGACGGAGCGATTTGAAAATGTTGTTATCATTATCATTATTACTATCATTTGCTATCATTCTATTATCATTATTATTTTTATTATCAATAATAATACTATTAGTTTATTATTATTATCATTATTAATAGTAGTAGTAGTAGTAGTAGTAGTAATAATATGCAATATTTATAAAGCACTTAATACAATGCTGCATACTTTTTCCCTGGCACTGATTGGCTTTAGACGAAATGACATTAGACTGAATGATATTAGACCATACAACTGGCTGTAAACCTAGTGTTGACAAACGTATCCGAAAAATGGCCTCTATGAAATGGATTTTTGAAGGTTGAATATAAATTCAAGTTTCGGTGAAACTAATCGGAATGGCGTAAATAATGCAACATTTCGGCAAAACCGGGGAAGGAGGGGGGGGGGGGGGGGCGTGGGCTTTGGACGATGGAGGGATTTTCCTTTCAACACGACGCGACACCGTCATCCAAAAAAAAAAAAAAAATCATTTTTTTTCCCAGTTGTATGTCGCCTTATAGGCTAACTTTTCAGGTTGTTTCATTTACTTGACCACTAGAAATCGCAAGCTATACAGCCTTAAAAAATAAAGTAAATGAAGTTATTCCTGTTTTTCATTAGAAATTGTGTAAATAATAATGATAATAATAACAACAATAATATTGTTATCATTAATAGTAATGATGATGAAAATAATAACAATAATAATAATAATAATATATTTTCTCACCTGCATAGCAGAGTGAGACTATAGGCGCCGCTTTTCCGACGGCGGCGGTGGCGTCAACACCAAATCTTAACCTGATGTTAAGTTTTTGAAATGACAGCATTACTTAGAAAGTATATGAACCCAGTTTATGACACTTGGCCATAAGGTTTATCAAGTATCATCAAACATCCTGTGTGAGTTTCAAGTTACATGACGAAGGTCAAAGTTCATTTAGGGTCAATGATCTTAAACCATGTTGGGGAAATCAACATCAAATCTTAACCGAAGGTTAAAGTTTTTGAAATGTCATCATAACTTAGAAAATATATAGACCTAGTTTATGAAACTTGGACATCACATTAATCAAGAATTACTAAACATCGTGCGTAAGTTTCACGTCACATGATAAAGGTCAAAGGTCATTTAAGGTAATTGAACTTTGGCCAATTTAGAGGTAATAATTAGATTGCTGTCATAACTTTCAAAATTTATAGATATAGTGTATAAAATGTAGATATAGGGGTAATCAAATATCACAAGTTTTAGATCACATGATCAAGGTCAAATGTCAATAAATGTAGTATTGTATCATCATATGAATGGTGTTTTTGTGAATAATTATTTTATAGTAGTTTTCAAAGTCAGCATTGCTGCTATATTGAATCGCGTGATGCAGGTGAGACAGCCAGAGGCATTCCATTTGTTTACTCAGGGAAGCCACTTCAGTTCTGAAAACTGTTCTCCCAGCGGGCCTTGCTATTATTATTATAGTGTTACATTATTACATGATACCGATTGAATAAAACAAAAGCTTCTTTAAATGATAATTCAGAGAATGACGTCACTCAATGACCATAATGGTTCCATGGCGAGGAAGGTACATTGAATACCTACTCTCTTCCAGTCATCAGATAACGCGTTTAATAGTTAATAACAAGCTAGATTGGCTAAGGTTCAAATGAGAACCTCTAAGTTATAGTTAAACCAGAACGGTTGTTTACAGAGCATTGTTCACACGATTCTTTACATGTTTCATGTAAATTGTTCCTACTTTGTATATATTTATTTCTACAATGATGACAGAAGGGGTTGGGTGTATAGAGCATGCAAGATATTTTTAATTGTATTCGATTGATTATCTGATCGATTTTTTGCCAATTTCAAACACAATTAGGATGTTTACATTTGATTTCATATACCATTTCTTTTTAGTAATTATACGGCCTATTTATATTTCCATTTTTTTTATTAATACATTCTATTTCACGTTATTTTGATTGATCTTTTTCTAATATATTTCATTTATCTATTTCTATTTATTTTCTTTAACTTTATTATTATTTTTTTTTTTGGGGGGGGGGTTGGAGGAGGGGGGGAACTAGCTTTTTCCGGTCGCTAAATAATTTAATGAACATAAACATCTTTATTATCGCCTTACTGTCACTAAAGTATTTGCTTGTGTGAATATGACTCGTTTGCTTTACAAACTCACTTTGGTCAACGTTGGGTGGGACATGTAAACAAGTTAATCTTAAATCCAAAAGATACAGAGTTTATAACTGGCCCAAGTTTAACGCACTTTTGAAACCTAATGACCAAGATTAATTAGACTTCGTAAGTATGTCATGCTGATAAAACCATGCATGACCAATATTTTGAAGAGCACTAAAGAACGTAGTTCAGTTTACAATAGTCTCTTAACATTTGCAGCAGCTGCTTTTCTCGGCAGAGCACATTTTCATCAGCATCATAGTAATATTGTCATTTACGGAATATTACGAATCTGTAAGTACGTTGAAATTATTTCTTCTACATTATTATAATTTAATCAATATAAAGCAGTAACTGAAAATCAACATATTTTAACCTTGCTTCAACCACCTTGACCTCTGAAATCAGAGATTCAGTAATTACACATTACGTAATGTGATATCACTATCAACAGGTAGGTTACTAATGTTAAATTAGTCATTAAAAACCTGCGACCGTAAAGGTATACAAACATTTTATCACTTATTTGCTTTGCTACGGAGTAGTGTAAGTTGAGGAAATCACAATTGGAAAGGCTTTACACATACACTGCCTGCTTTATACCATGTTTAATGAAAATGTAACACCCGGGATGTGACGTCAGAATATAATTATAGAAGCAGCACTACTCACCACCGCAGACGCTATGTCTACGACGACGAAGAGCAGCAAATGCTACAAAACAACAACAACAACTACAACAACACGAACAACAACAGTAACAATGGCAAGTAGTACTAGTCCTACTACTACTACTACTACTACTACTACTACTACTACTACTACTACTACTACTACCACTACTACTACTACTACTACTACTACTACTGCTGCTGCTGCTGCTGCTGCTGCTGCTGCTACTACTACTACTACTACTGCTACTACTCTACTTCTTCTTCTTCTTCTACTACCACTACTACTACTACTACTACTACTACTACTACTACTACTACTACTACTACTACTACTACTACTACTACTACTACTACTTAGCTAAATAGATTGAGGGTGCCGAACGTGGCACATGGGACGAATTTTCTGAGAAGTCGCGACCTAGCGGAAATTTTAACCTTTCGAAGAAACCGAAAAAAATAAAAATTACTTTGTGATATATTTTGGCATACTATTCAGAAAATGATATAATTTATCCCATGCCTTACAACCATTATTATTTTCTTTTTCATTTTCTTGTTTCTTGTCATGGAACTTTTCTTTGTGTGTGTGTGTGTGTGTGTGTGTGTGGGGGGGGGGGGTTCAGTGACCCCAACCAGATATACACTAGTGATTACAATATATAGTACTGCTACTTTTTTTACTAGGTCTAAAACTAATTTGTACATTTTTTCCTTTTCATAATTTCTGTTCTCCAATACATTACATACCCCAAATGGTTGATTTCATGAAGCTGTTTTTCCTAAGTCATGGGTCATCACATTTTATTAAAGAAATATATTATATGCCCTATAATAGTAGAAAAGCCTTCAGCTATGAGTATGATGTAGAGTAATGGGAAGGACTATGATCAAAATATAGCATACGTCACAACTTTTCGAATGCAAGCACTTAGAGACGACAGAGACGGAAGACAGGCACCATTTTCTTTGATTTCAATCTTGAATTATTGACCGAGATAACATATGCTGCGGTCACTTTCGGAATGTTTGACTTTATGGTTAAATCAAACATTTGGTATCAAAATCAATACCAGGCAGGGCCCTTGGTATACCGTCTTTTGCAAGCGTCTAGGTTAAAGAAAAATACAAGAAACGGTGAAGAGAAAAAAGTGTGTTATCTCCAAGGGACCATATGTTTATATAATATAAACATAATTATGGCACAATTTCAGAGAAAGATGCTTTGTCATACATTTTTTGTTCACGTCTTTAACCTATTTTCTTTTTAAACAATGAAACTATGAAAGCCTATTTAGTGAACGCAAGTTTAGAATGAGGACTTGTGTTTGAGGGGCACTTATTATATATACAGTGCCCACAGGGAGGAAAAGATGCGGTCTTGTTTCTATTATCTACTAAGTCACCAAGTTTATTGATAAATAATATGAGTTAAGTAGATGTTTATATACATTTACATAATAATACTAAAGATGAATTCTATGGTGAAGTAATGCCTCATAAAAGGGAGATTTATGATCACAATCGATGTCCAATGAACTTTAGGGGTTTCAATATCGAGGTCCCTTGGATGGGAAACAATATTATCAGTCTTCTTATTGATTACTTACAAGCATTTGTGGTGTCTTAACATTGACAGAGTAAAGCAATTTGCTGTGGGGAATTATAAAAAAAACATCATTATTTATCGCCTGTATTGGTTCATAGTTTACTGCAAAATGGACAAATCTAAACACAGCATGCAAAAGGAAAAGAAAACACTTGCTGGAGAAAGATTATAACCAAATGATTTAATAAACCAAACCCCCTAACACTATACCAAAACAACAACAACAGCAGCAGCAGCAAAATGAACTATATACTTTGTGAACGAGAAAATCAAAGGTGAATAACTAAATAAAACATCACTATTATAAGGGTACTACTACTTTGATGAACACATATATTTTGTTGGCATTGTCATCATGATAGTATTGTAGATTAGAACCCCTTGTAATCCTAAAACAAACAAGGGTTTGTCGCTTCTATTATGCATATTGCGATGTTATGCTCTCAAACTTAGCAATGGTGTAAACAATAGAAGTTTGACTGGATGAATCAATAGCTGTATTTGTAACAGCGTAATATGAGTAAAGTTGAACTCATAAGATAAAAAAGTGAAAATACTTGAAGAACTTTTGTAGGCAAAATCATTATGATAAACATTAGTTTATCTATATTCAAATAACATTCAGCCCCGATTCAGCCATTTATGTTTAATCACTCATATGAATAAAAGTAATTCTTACATCATTCATGAACAATAGCAACTCATCTTTTCCTAAGGTAACCAGAAAATATACTCTATTATTCATGAAAACTAGAAATTAAAATTGTTGGGTCGATTTTTGAATAATGTTGTTTTTTCTTAAGTTAATAAACACATTTCTAACATTTATGTATAATGAAAATTTTCTATTTTTTCGTTTTCTATGAATGATGACAAACACCCTGACTTAAATCTATCTGCGCCCACGACATGAGATTTCATCTTGAATATTGCTAAGTTGAGTTCTTCTATTCATCCCTTTGTTATAAACAATAGAACATTTTATATACATGATATAGATGATTTTTCATTCTCCAAAATATTAAGTTATACCGATCAATATAAAAGGTGTAAGTGCGAGGGGGTGAGAGACGGGGGGGGGGGGGCGACAGAGAGAGCAAGCGAGATAGAGAGACGGGGAGGGAGAAAAAAGAAAATAAATTTCATCTACCAGAAACCGACAGCAGTACTATAGCCTACTCACAAAAACGCATTTTCAAACAATAATTGGTAAGTTTGCCAAGACGTTTCCAGTTTCGTACTTATTGATAGATCATTTTGTGTACGAATTACGTAACATTGTTAGTTTACTACATAGGAACGGCCTTGGAGTGCAAATAAAACCCCAAACTAAACACAGAACACGCTTTCCTTACAAAATATCACAGCAAATCCACATTATGAGCTGTACTGAGTTGTGATTTTTTTATTGATTAGTGATTATATTACGAACGATTTCTTATTGTGGAATGAATGCGTTTCAATCTTATTGTCAGGATCATTATCATATTAAATCAGGTACAACGAAGCTGAATTTTGGTAAGATATTATGATAAGTACTACTAATCAATGACCTTTCATGATTGGCGTGCAACAGTTGTAATTTATCATGAAGTCTTTTCTCTATGATAAAATTATTCAATGACCTTGAAATTACATTGCGACGTAACGGGTCGTAAAGTAAAACTGCAAGCCGTTTGATTCAGAATCAACTTTTCAAAAAAATATATATATTATTGCTAATGTTACTAATAAAGCACCACTGAAAATTCTGCTACTACAATTACTACTGAAACTACTACTACCATGACTACTTTTACTGCATACTACTAAATGGCTATTGGACCAAATGGTTGTTAGACGAAATGTTGATGGGCGGATTGGCATTAGACTAAATGAAGGAGACCAAAAATGCGATGAAGTCCATGTGACATCAATTTTTTTTTCCATCTTTTTGGGTTGAGGCATGTATTTTTATTATATACTTAACATTATTCGACTAATACAAAAAGAAATAAACGTAATATTTAATATGAATAAAAAAAATATTGGATGATTACGGAGAATGAATTAAGTTCAGAGATTAATAAATAAACATTAAGAGAAATTAAATTGATGACAAGTGAAGAGAGACGATGCGACATTATTGATGAACTATACCTTTTTGATCAAATAATACAAGTTTTCGGGACCTCACTCTCAATTTCTTTCTATTGTCATTTTTAAAAATTATTTTTATTCTTTCCAGTTGTTGATACATCATGACAACTCTTCAGTATGGTGAATACATACAGCGCGTTAATGAAGCCAAAATCGTGGTCGAAGAAATGCACAGTGATAAGACAGACTGGAAAGTGAGCAAAACAACGGTGAGTTCATTAAATACGATCATTTTATAGAAGATCTTGCTTTCATTCTCAGTCAAACCAATCTTTAAGTTGGTTAAAATACCGATCAACCTTCAGTTGGTTTTATTAAAGCATGCAAAATGAACTAGAAAATCCAGCAATTAGTTGGTATGTATTTCAACAAACCTTTTAAGTGGTATATAATAAACATGAGAGTTCAGTATAATTTATATTCAAATAATTTGATAAAACCAAAACTTTTGCGAGCAATGGCGGAGGTGGGGCACATCCGGCCCCGCCCCCCTTGAGAGGCACAATAAATATATATATCCGCTCGTCAAATTTAACCTGGAACGAAGTGACATAAATTTTGGTTGGAAATTAAGAGCCTTTTTTCTCTTTTTTTTTGCTTGCCAAATATTTCCTGTAAACAAAATGCTTTCTGAAAAAACATAGATCTGCCCTTGTTAAGCATGTTAAGTGATGAATTGAATTGATAGGACGTCGTCCTTCCCCACAATTGCAAGCCCTCATGAATATTGTAAAAGGGGATTTTTTTTAATTTTTACTTTCATCGATATCAGTAATAATTAAAATAATGACCCTTCCCACAAAAAAAAGCAAGACAGCTATCGACAACACTCGAAACTCGAAGTCCAAGATGCCCTATACCACGACATGCATCAATACCGCAGGTCGCCATCTACTGATAAGAATGAATATTACTTCACCCATACCTATATGGTTTACTGACGGTTGGTTTAATATCACTTATATCACACTAATCTTCACATGGGCTGACAACCTTCGGGCTAAACCCACTTAGTCCAATTCTCCTTTGGTCTCATGGTCACTTGGTCTAATAGCCAATTAGTCTAATGACCACTCGGTCTAATGGACAATTGGTCTAATGACCACTCGGTCTATTAGCTAATTGGTCTAATATACATTTGGTCTATTGCCTAGTTGGGCTAATCTTCACTTGGTCTAATTTTTGTTTGGTCTAATTGTCTAATGCTAGTTAGTATAATACAAGTTCGTCTAGTCCTCACTTGGTCCATTATACTGACCCTTTCCATATCGGAATATCAAATATTTTTGGTTCGCGCTTCGCGCACGTATTTTTTATTTTCATGATAAAGATATAATCGATATAGGCTTCATCATAAGAATTATATTTCATTAAAATAATCCGTTCGATGAGCGACTATCTCGTCATCGGTAGTCCTTCATGGAGAGGTTTTCATGGAGAGGTGATAAGTGACAATCCGATAGTTCACCATACAACCTATCTACTCTTTTCAGACATCGCCCTTACATCTATGTTCATATCTAGGCCTATCTAGGTTGCAATATACTTGCGTTTCGAATTTTCGTTAGGTGATGCATGGAGGTAGAACTTTCTACCTCCATGTGTGAAGCAATCGGATATGTCATATTTAATTCTTTAGAACTGTAAAATATTCCTGTTGATCGGTGAGGTCCGTCTGTGAGTGCTGGGGCTGGATTCTAAAGACCTTTAATCTCTCTTTTTCTTATTTCCTTTTCTATTTTTGTTTCCAATTTTTCTTTTTAATTCAACTGGTCATGCTCAAGTTGGTACCTTATTTTTTTTATATGCTAAACAACTGCAAGAATATTTATTAGGAGGCTGCACTCTACAAGCTCCGCTTTTTAGCAGCCTCCTCCATTTCCAAGCTGATTTGTAATAATCTTGAATATAATTTTCTGTACAGGAATATTTGAAATATGTTTTGTTATTTATATATGTCAACATGTACAGAAGAAACTGTAATTGTTGAAAATGGAAATAAACGAATGAAATGAAATATCAACAATAACAAATCACAAAACTCAATAAAATAATAATTTTGGACATGCTAACCCTTCATGTATTCAGACTTTGTCATCTTCGTCTTTTAATTCAAGAAAAATGGGTGGGGAAATTAGAATCAATTCAGTTTCTACTTCAAAACTATCGGCATCAAACATGCGTGGGATATGGAAATTCATACGGTACCTTGCATTTTTCAAAAGTGTTTTTCATTAATTTGCTACTATATTTTGGATTTGGGTCTCCTGAATTTCTTCGGTAGGCCTACATCAGGCCTTTTTCATGATGTCATTGAGAATGGAAGTAAAGGAATGAGCAATATGAATCAGCTCGTACAGCTTGATAATAATAAACATAAACCAATCTAAAGAACTGGGTATTTGGTCTATCTTCCATGCCTTTATCTAATATCCTGGTTGTAGTATTATAACTCAAAATGATAACTTCGTTATCTGAACAGGCGTTATGAATATTCAATTGAATTACATATAGAAGAAGGGCACGGAACCCTCTCATCCTTTCATTTTAAGAAATCAAATTTGAAGCATGTAACCTCATCGGGCACTTACTGAATTCAAATAGCGCGGAAATGAGGACAATAATTTTATCCAATTGTTCGCGGTTCCCTTAGATGTGAGTTCCTTTAGTCTTCCCGCGACCCTGCCTCGGGTGATCTCTTACATGACAACTCTAGTGGTGTGAGAGATATTTAGTTGATTGTAGACATGTAAAACTTCATACAGCATCAAAGCAAGGGGTCTGTCTTCTAAACGGCAAAGAATAGAGAAGGAAAATAAATGTATTTTATTGATAGACGAATAAAAAAGGTTAGGCCCATGGTTACAAAACATTTTCCAAATATTCCACACCCCGTTGAGATAATCCCTAATTCAATAATTAGCGATTTGTAAGCAATGCAGGTATGAAAATGCACTCAAAACAACAGGGTCTGTTTTTTTAAAGAGACTAATATTCATGGTAGTATTCCCATGGTAGTTTCTAAAATATATCTTCGCAAAATTACTATAATC
This sequence comes from Lytechinus variegatus, assembly GCF_018143015.1. Taxonomy (NCBI): domain Eukaryota; kingdom Metazoa; phylum Echinodermata; class Echinoidea; order Temnopleuroida; family Toxopneustidae; genus Lytechinus; species Lytechinus variegatus. The sequence goes on along the minus strand of NC_054744.1, from coordinate 44,393,014 downwards.
AAGCTTTATGAAACTGGCCTGAACTGCAAAGGCGTGGAGCCTTATAAAACTTACCACATAAACACCGTAAATATTCAATTTTGCCTCTTTTTAAAGAACCCCCCCCAGATAACTGGAGGAGAGGGTGAAACGTTCTAGATGAATATCATGAGAGGTGGGGGGGGGGGGGGTGAATTTAATGTATGAAGGAAATTTCCGTTTTCTAAAGAGCATACAACTTATACTTTCCCGTCAAAAAGAAATATTGATTCAAAAGTTTATAAAAACTTATATCCACATTGCCGACCTATGTTAAAAAATGTGGTAAGATATATCAGTTGATAAATTTTGGGACCTTAACTATGGAAGCTTAAAAGTGCCACCGAGATGTTGAGATAATTATCTTGGGAAGTCGACATCTTGATAGCAATAGATAAGATGACGAGATCCTGGATCTCATCATGTTGACATCTTTTAGAAGAGATGATGAGATGACAAGATCCCGGATCTCATCATGTTGACATCTTTTAGAAGAGATGATGAGATGACAAGATCCCGGATCTCGTCATGTCGTCATCTTTTAGAAGAGATGGTCAGATGACAAGATCTTCGATCCATGATCATGTCATCTAATCATCTCTTCTACAAGATGTCAACATGATGAGATCCGAGATCTCGTCATCTCATCATCTCTTCTAAAAGATGTTGACATGATGAGATCCGGGATCTTGTCATCTCATCATCTCTTCTAAAAGATGTTGACATGATGAGATCCGGGATCTTGTCATCTCATCATCTCTTCTAAAAGATGTTGACATGATGAGATTCGGGATCTTGTCATCTCATCATCTCTTCTAAAAGATGTCGACTTGATGAGATCTGGGATCTCGTCATCTTATCTTTTTCTATCAAGATGTCGACTTCCCGAGATAATTATCTCAACATCTCGGTGGCACTTTTAAGCTTCCATACTTAACTGTCTCATTTTCAAAAGCAGTTGGCCCTACACTGCGCGTGCATGTTTGGACATAATCACTTCGCAGGCTGTGATGCGCGAAACCCCCCAAAATGTAATGTTATCAAATTAATATGCAGTTACTTTAGAAAGCTGTCTCTCTATCAACAATTTTTTCAACCCCGCATGGGTAAATGAGGTTGGGGAAGATTATGTGTGCATATAAAATTAAGCAAAGTGCGATTTAGTAGATCAACTATCACCGTTCTTTCAGTCTAGTCCCCCTCCCTCCCTCCATCCCTCCTACTCACTCACTCACTCACTCACTTACTCACTCACTCACTCACTCACTCACATCCCCTCAGATATTCTTGAGTTCCATGGCTGCATAATACAAATAATGCACGTAAGCGCGTGCATGCATGCAGGGCTAAACATTACACAACTCCCAAAAATGTTTTGTTATCTGATTGGTCCAAATCGGATCACATGATATTCAGCAAATTGCACTATTACATCCAAAATGCACTATATTGCAATCTGACGTCAGAGTGCAGGATAGTGCATTTGTTATGACGTCATAGTGCAGTTTAGTATGAATATCATGTGATCCGATATGTGATCAGATTAAAGAGCGTTCTTGGGAGTTGTATGATAAACCCTATCTAATCTATCTAATGAGAGTGTGAGTGTATGAGAATGTTAGGGTGTGCGCGAGAGGGGTGTGTAAGCGTGTTAGGGTTGTGTGTGAGCCGGTGTGAGGGGATATGTGTGACAAGCGGAAGAACCGAATAAATCGAGTCGATACCCAAATGAGAAGGCTGGTGAAATGTGTGACAGTGGTGGTATTTGTTATGGAGTGGTTTGGTGGGGTTGGGTGGTATATATTATGGTGTGGTTGGGTGTTTATTTTGTTTGAAGGAGTATTCCAAACTGAAAATAACACGATTTGAACAGATAAAGAAAAATCAGGCAAACAAGACACTTGAAATAACGAAATTATAACATTCAAAATATTTGAATTATTTCGGAAATGGGATAGTGGTAATGCGAAGGAAAGGAAGGAAAGAGGTATTATGGGAATTGCTTTGAAGTAATAAGATTAAGTATCTCCCTCTTTTAATTTGCTAAATAAGGATTGTTGTTATTTTGCTTAGTTGTAAATATTAGGTAGTTCATAATGAATATTGCATTTTTGTGATATTCTGAGTATTTGAATGAAAAAAGGTAAATTAAGATTCTTGGATTGTTCTGTATGAGTTTAATGATTTTGATTACAGAAAAGGACAAAGAACAAACACTATTTACAAACAATCAATAAAATATTATAGTGGCGAGTATGTGGCACATTGCCATTTCTATCGGTAAATTGCCAATTCGTCCACTGCCAACTCGTTCAGTCACCACATGGTCTACCTTCATTTAGTCTTATGCCATTCTGTCCATCAACATTTTGTCTAACAACTATTTGGTCCAATCATCACTTCGTCTAATCACCAGTTCGTCTATTACCATTTCGTCTAGTAATAACCAGTTAGTCTAATACCCATTTAATTTTCATTCTTTTTGCTTAATTACTACTTTACTTTAATTAGACTAAGTGGTATGTGGACGAAATGGCTATAGGACCAACTGGTAATTAGACGAAATGGACCACGTGGTGAGTGGGCGAACTGATGGTAGACCAAATGAAAGTAGACCAGTTGGCAATTGGACGTATTGACATTAGACAAATTGGAAATAAATGTTTCTATCCAATATTGAATCCCACATCGATTTGACTTCCACACAGCAAGAAGGAAATCAGGTTATGATAAATATAATGAAGGAAAGGGTGAGGCTTTTCGGTTGAGTAATTTCCTTGAAAATGATTTTTCTTGTATAGTTCATGAAATTACGACAAGCGAAAGGACATTAGCTGATTACCAAGAATAATCTTAACCGCCTTGCTCATTTAAACGGAAACCCCCTTTATAGACATTAACCTTGTTTACATGCTATTGGAAATTGTGTTCCAAGGCCCTGTTACAACCGGTAATGTCGCAGCGAAGAATAATGTCACAACCAACGCATAATGTCGAAGAGTGTGACATTATGCGTTGACCATCTAGTGCATAATGTCACTGCCAACGCATAAAGCCAAAACTTTCTGTCACATAACGTCACGTGTTCTGACGCATCGTATCGCTGCAAATTTCTAACGCTGTCACATGGCTCTAACGTAATTTCGTAGTGTTATTCAGTTAAGAAATCCTAATGTCTGATAACTTCATAAAAATATGTCTCCAATCGGTATTTGTCCCAAGATGCGTGGTGGAACGTAATTTTGAAAATGTGTGTGTGTAACGTTGTAGCAGGGACAGATCTAGGGCTGGTGCCCTTTATTATCATGATACACAACGCCCCTCTCGTTTGGTCTGCGACAGATTTTGGAATTAATCGAAGTAAAATTAGATGTGAATATCGGAGCATCATACGGAAACTTCAATGTTCAATGTGACTATTCTACTATCCTTATTACTATAATACTTTGTGAATAGTATAGTAATAGTAGGAATGACGTCATGGTAATAATACGTTGGGCTACGCTAAAAAAATTGACCTTTACACCAAAATTAAAGCCTTCAACCGCCAAAATTTAAAAAAGCATTCTAAAGGTAATTTGCACCTGAAATAAAAAGATACTTTTAATTCACGTTCTCAGAAAATTAGTAAATTTGTTTCAAAAATAGGATCATGGACCAGCCGTTGAAATGCCATCTAAATTTCATTATATTTAGAACTTAGAATGGGACATTCAAAGCTGTTTTTGTTATAATGAATAGTGTGAGCACCTTACAAAAGAAATACTGAAAGTGTGAAGTGCGAACTTTAATATTTCTTTGTATATTTACTTGTAATCGCTATTTACACCGGCTTGCCAAATTAGCATCATAGCTATGCAGAGTTGGATTGATTGATAGTGGGGAGGAAAGTGGTCTTCAAAGTCAAAGAAAGAAGGTTCTACCCGACAATCCTTTCCAGTCTGTAATAATTTACAATTCCCATTCGATGAGAGGTCTATTTAGGTAGCTCAATACGTACATTGGTTTAGCAAAATAGAATAGACATTTTACATTGTTACTTGTAACTATGGATGTGGCAGTCCTACCTATGTCGCGAGTAAATACACATTCCTTAAAATGGATATCACTGTTAAATTAGCTGTGACGTGCTTTGGATAGTTAAGGCATAATGTCACAATCTGCGACATTATGCGTTAGTCAATATATAATATTAGATAGCCAAGACAGATAGCCAAGCGCGATTGGTCAATTGCGCGTCACGTGATATGATCGAAATCCATGTATTTTCCCAGCCGGTCCACCTTCGATGAATATATTGACCAACCGGTCCGTGAATATATTTTTCTACGTGTATGGCGCCCTCTTGTGGATTAGATGTTACCAACTACACGGAAATAAAATATGTGGGACTAAAGTATATGGACTGGACTCTAACTTAGATCTATGGCTAGGCCTAAAACAAACTTGATTTGATTAGAAAAGGGCCATTCACTGCATTAGAGTAGTAGTAGACTAAAGTTACATCTAGATCTATACCAGTTCCATCAATCACTGTGACTATCGTAAACAACAGGCTGCACGCATCATTAGGCCATTTTTATCTACATCATTAAAGGCTATCTAATATAACAGATATTGACTGATGGGATGTGTAAAAAAATTCTTTGGACCGCCTAAAGGATTAATATTTTCCCTCGTGATCATATTTTCCCTCAGCGCTGCGCGCTTCGGGAAAATATAACCCCTCGGGAAAATATAAATCCGGCGGTCCAAAGAATGTTTATATTACACACCCCATTAGTCAATATCTGTATATTAGATAGCCAAGACAGATAGCCAAGCGCGATTGGTCCATAACGCATCACGTGATATGATCAAAATCAATGTATTTTCCCAGCCGGTCCACCTTCGATGATTATATTGACCAATCGGTCCAGGAATATATTTTTCTACGTGTATGGCGCCCTCTTGTGGATTAGATGTTACCATGCATTATCAGCCTGCCTTGGGTCCTGGACCTGGTCTTGGCTCGAACTTGGATTTAGATCTAGGGCTAGGCCTAAACAAAGTTTATTTGAATAGAAAAGGGTCATTCACTGCGTTAGACTAACGTTACTTAGATATATCTATAGATCAAGATCTAACGTTAGATCTATACCAGTTCAATCAATCACTGTGAATATCATAAACATGCTGCACGCATCGTTAGGCCTAACTTTATCTTCATCATTAGAGGCTATCTAATATAACAGATATTGACTGATGGGATGTGTAAAAAAAATTCTTTGGACCACCTAAAGTATTAATATTTTCCCTCGTGATCATATTTTTATCACACACCCCATTAGTCAATATCTGTATAATGTCATACTCTGCAATATTATGCGTTGGTGTGACATTATGCGTCGGTGTGAAATTATGCGTCATTGCAACATTACTGGTTGTAACAGGTCTATCGCATGTTCTCCGCTACCATGACTTCATTATAAGACCGACTGCATCCGTCCTTTCAACATCACTAATCTGTTTTAATGATTAAAAAAATATACACATAAATATAAACACTAATAGGCATATAGGACTCTGTCTATCTATTTGCAATTTTGGCAAAGCAAGTAATTATGTTTATCCCAACTTCAGATCCACTTGCATATCAACAAGGATTAACGCTAAAATATATATATTTTTTCAAATACCATGAAATTTCCTTAGATATATTTTCGCTTAATTTGTATACATGGACGAAGAGATACTGCAAATCAAGATACTCTCCAGTCGCAATAAACGTAATCTCTTCCATTTCCAATGTGGCTTGAAGTTTTCCCTGAAGGGGGATTTATTTTAATTAGGTGTATATATATAAAATAAATATATATATCATGTAGCAAAGACACTGATCAATCAAAGAATATTATGTATGGTAAATGATAGTAGCTTCTTGTTCAGGGTATCTAAAGCATTACCTATGTATTTCATGAGAAAATACCAAGTAGGATAAAAACCTCATTATATCAAAAGAACTTACGCGTAGGATGGAACGTAATAAAGGAGAAGAGAAAGAAAGAATAGAACAATCAACAACAAAAAAAACCGAAGAAAGTTATAAAGCATAGTGATAATGAAGAAGAAGAAGAAAAAAAAGGATATGAAAAACGAAGAAAGGACAAAGAATTGTAATTGGACAGGCCAAAGCCCACGATTTAGTGGATTACAAAGACTATTTTCTATTAAGACTCAAATTAACATCTATTCCCGGTCTGCTGATCGATATTCTGATTATATTCTATACATACTTTGAGCGAGGCTATCTGAAAATAATTTCCATTAACCGAAGATTAACCATCAAATTAATTTTCATCCACCGGGCATTGTAGTCAGTGATAGATCTCTAACGAGAACTTTATTTTTTTCAATACGCTGGAAGCAATCTTGCCCACTAGATGGCGTCTGCGTAGATCTTATGAAGATGTAAAGTTATTGTCCGTCCGATAAGCTTTGACCTTTCCTGTTCCTACCAAGGTTATATAGGAGCTGATATAAAAGTGATTATAAGGCAAAATGTATTTGAGGCATATTTTCTCCACCTCTGCTACCTTCGAAAGTTAAAAAAAGCCATTCAAACAAACAATAATTGCACCAAAAAGAGGTATAATAAAACATAGCAGCATGGACAAAAAAGGGGCATACAACCGAGTAGGGGTGGATTCAGGATTTTCGAAGGGGGGGGGGGCAAATCTTTCCGAGGAAAAGGTTGACAAGCAAAAGCAAAAAAAAAAAAAATGGGGGTCTTCAACCAAAAGTTATGCCATTTCGTCGACGAACAAATATTAACAAGCACAAAAAACAGAAATATGTCTTCATTTTCAAGGGGGGGGGGGGCACGGGCCGGCTTTGCCCCGCTGGATCTACCTGTGCAACAGAGACTTAAAAGAATTCGAAGTGGAAACTAAGTATGTTAATTAAAGAGGAATGAAGTTGGGAAGTAAAAGACAGAGGGGGAGAGAGGGGGAGAGGGAGCGGGAAAGAGAGAGAAAGAGAGAGAGAGAGAGAGAGAGGGGGGGGGGGGAGAAAGACGATGTCCAGTCGATGATGGCGCCGAATAACCGCGTGTGTCACTCGTGCCTACAATGGTTAGATCCAAACTTATGGTGGGATCGAAGAAAAGAACGTGACGGGGTTTTAATATTGAACAACAAGAAATACAATATGCATGGTGCTTTATGCAAATATTGTCTATTAAATCTTCTTTTAATTTCAGAGATTTGAACATCTTCCGTCATGCCCTTTTTTATTTTCCCTTCGTTGCTCATTGGCGCCAAACCATGCCCTACTTTATGTGTTTGTGTCTTGCTTCCCCTCTCCATATTCCCAGGTTTTCTTTGCCGCTCTATCTCTTAGTCGACCGGGCTGTGCTAAAGATTTGTCAATTATCTATTCCACGCTTGAAACAACCGTTGACAAGATTTTACAAACGATTTTAAAACATTGGATTCGTAGGAATATTTGAATCGGAATATTAAGTGGAAAATAAATGATAGACAATACTTTGAACTATCTAAGTAAGCGTAAAAAGGCTTTCATAGATCATGATCATGTTCAAACGGTGATATTACATTATGAATTCAAATGTATTTTCATAAATTGATTTCACACTTTTAATGTCTATTTAAGTCATCGAGGTGATTACATGACTGGAGAAGTCGTGATTAGGAAACGAGTTACAATATTTTCAATGATATTCTTCTTCTTCTTTTCTATTTAATGTGGTGTTTATCTTCATCACCCAAGTTGAAACAGCCACTTAAACTGATCGAAGATGTGCAATATTTTTAATCTATCCTTCTTATTTAAAATGACAAGCGAACCCCCAGTCTGCCGTCATGAATGATTCCTTAAGATGAGACCGATTAAATTTCATTGATTATTTTTCAATTGCTGTTAAAATAGTAAACTGCTCTTGCTCTGGCTTCCTTTGAAGCTGTATAGGATTACTCGTTCGTCGAAACAACAAAATAATCATCATGGATATGACTTAAGTAATATATATATATATATATATATATATATAGCGGAAGAAATTTTCCAAAAGCCTCGTAACACTGGCGGTCATTCATGGTGGTGAGGGTCAATATAGAGGAAAAAATGACTACGAAGTGGTCGTTGCTCCTTGCTTCTCCATTTAATCAAGCTTTCGATCAATGCATGATCTTCCTCAGGACTATAAATATATAAACAAAGTACAAATACAATACAATAATATAATAATACAATATGATGGCCTCTAAAATAATCTAAACATGCTTCACGGTTACTTATAATTATTAATTATTTTACACTATATAAACAATAGAACATATATATATATATATATATATATATATATATATATATATATATATACAGAGATTTATTATAAATGTATACATGTGTAGGAGTCAACATATCTGAGGAATTATAAACAAGAGAACATATTATATGATATAAAAGGACTTATTTTGACAAATACCAGATAAAGATATATATTTATAGAAAGAGATATCTCTTTCTATAAATATATATCTTTATCTGGTATTTGTCAAAATAAGTCCTTTTATATCATATAATATGTTCTCTTGTTTATAATTCCTCAGATATGTTGACTCCTACACATGTATACATTTATAATAAATCTCTGTATATATATATATATATATATATATATATATATATATATGTTCTATTGTTTATATAGTGTAAAATAATTAATAATTATAAGTAACCGTGAAGCATGTTTAGATTATTTTAGAGGCCATCATATTGTATTATTATATTATTGTATTGTATTTGTACTTTGTTTATATATTTATAGTCCTGAGGAAGATCATGCATTGATCGAAAGCTTGATTAAATGGAGAAGCAAGGAGCAACGACCACTTCGTAGTCATTTTTTCCTATATATATATATATATATATATATATATATATATATATATATATATATACCCATCTAAAGACGTAAAGACGTAGATCAGGCTGAGACCCTTTTCATTTCATACACCTTAGCCGTTAAAGCTATGTAAAAAAGTAACCACTGTTTGATTTTTCCTGTTTTTACTTTCAGAAACACGTCACAGTCTCATCGAAAAAGTCTAAAGTATTCCATGGTTATATGTAAGTACATCGGACCGAATTATTACCAAGATATATCGTACAAAATCCGTGCTGTAAGAATGCCACCTAGTTTCGTATTCCTTTTTATACTCTTCCTACTTTTATTTTCCAATTGTTTCGTGGCAAGAAACTAATTATTGTGAATATGATGTGTGTGTGAGGGTGAGGGAGTGTGTGTGTGTGTGTGTGTGAGTTTTATAAATCACTATCATTCGGCACTTCTTTCTATAGGCTGAGAGGAATATCAATGTGTCTGAATATGTGTTCAACCATTGTCATAATTGTCTTGAAAAATATAAATTTTGCTTACTTTTCCATCCTCCTAAAACAGACGAGTTTGTTCACCTTTATAAAGAGACTCTCCCGGACATTTCCTTTTCAATCTCCTGTTCGGAATTCAATACCATATTCCTCGTTCTGTGGGTATCATTAGTAAGCTCAAGTTTCAAACCATTTCCATCTCACACCCTCTCTCATACATTCTTTCATAAACTCTTTGAATTTTACAGCTCTTGTCTCCTTTCCCCCTGCCAGGATATTTTTATGTTTCTCCGAATGGTATCTCAATCAATATCATTTTGTTTTTCTTTTATCAATTCTGTTAAAAAATGTGTATTCTCAAGAAGGATTTGATCATCAGATTACCTTGCTGTATGCATGCTCATTAATTTAGAAATCAACCAGGTCTCAAGAGTGATTGTTTCGCACCATTTCAGATATGACACGTTATGCATGCATCTTACAGTGTTATCTCGTATCAATCATTTCTCTTTGTTATAACACGAAAGTATATACGTTCTTGCATTTTTATCATCAACATCGCATAAAAGAGTGAACGATGAAACTACTAATATTTTGTTTTAGTAATGCATTTGAGGTCTTCTCTTTGTCCATGTATCTTGTTCAACCATTCTATGATAAGCCATCCTTACGATTATGCAGAATAGAATATGCACTTTTGGATACCCTTTCTTTACTTTCTTTCTCTCAGTAGAACTGTTCTATACCTTAATATTTTCCCATTTAATCCATGCGTTTTCCAAAACTATTTCTTTCTTGACTCGTTTTCGTATACTCCCTCTTTCATCTTCATTTTTTTTCTTCCAAGCCACACCCCGTATTTAAATTCATTTTCAGGGCCCTGGTATTATGGTACTTTTAGACTTTCATTAAATTGTACTCCCCTCTCCTCCTCTCATGTATTGTTTTCATTTCTCTCTCCCTCTCTCTCTCTCTTTCACTCGGTCTGATTGTCTTTCTCTCTTTTTCTCTCCCCTCCTCCTTCTTCTCTTCCACCCTCGCCTCTTTTATCGTTTCCTCTTATATTCACCGTATCCGTTTCTTCCTCTTCTCTTTGTCTGCCTCTAGGCATCGTATCGAATGCGTTGTGGACGTCTCGTTGGAGAAAGCCTTCGAGTATTTCTTGCCGAACCCGTTAGGATTACGACTAGATTGGGACAAAACGCTGCAACTCCATGAATGCATAACACACATCGAAGAGGTATATCGCTTTCTTTTCTTTGTATCGAAAATTTGTAATTCTCACTTCGGTTTAACATGATTCCTATTAGGGTGGAGTAGTCATGAAGGCAAATGAAGAAATTTAGGTTTTATATTGGCTGATATTTTAAAGAGTCCTCTTTCATGTTATTTACCTCAATCTGTCGTTGGATCTATTTTTAAAAATGGATAATAAAATCAGTAATGCCATGGAACATAGAACTAAGAACTAAAACTAGAAACTAGGTTTTAAGTCCTGAAATCTTGAACAATACTTAAGTAAGTACGAGTTAGACTTGGACCTCGAACAAGATAGCCAATGATATTTTTTCTTCAAATTTTCATTTGTAATTGAAATAAGTAGGCTTACACTCATTCACTTAATTACAGTCTGTGGATTAAACATTACGAAAAAAATCAAATATTTAATCCTATTACTACGATTTAAGCTGTATTTTTTTAAAGAAATATGTCCATTAAGGAGGCATATTTTCTGAATAGTTCTTCTTATTTGAATACTCAACAAAAAGTTCATGTTTTGTTTGGACCGTGTTATGCATTCTCCTGAGACCATCAGGAGTCATCGGCTGTGGGCATTTCTAGAAGGTTTCACCCATTACGGAATTACACCGGTATATCCTGACGGTTTCAAAAGCTTCTTTATTTGACGATACACCATCCACGTGGTGCTACTGCACTTTCTCTTTCTGCAACATTCTCGTTCGGATACCATATCGTTTTTATGAATTTCAAAGAGAGATTTGAGCTTTGAAGTACACATCATAATGCATTAGTTTAGGTTTGTAATTTGTCGGAAGCATACTGCTATACGCGTCTGATGTTAATGTCCTTATTTGACTCAACCTCTAGCATCCGTTTAACCGTAAGATCTTACAATAGGCCGATCCGAATAACAGGATTTCATGAAGGACAAAGGCAAACTTTGAAATAGAGGCTATCACATTACGTGCATTATTTATAGTGAACAAACAGTTAGGGATAGAAATGAAGATGCTTGTTAAAAGGTGTCTAACTTGGGGCGCCATCTACCATGTCTACCTTCTAAATCCACCTGTTACCCTCCGTGATATGGAAACGTAATCCCAATGTCATAACTGTTCCCCAAGCCAATAGATCCGGCATCTTTCATGTACTCTAAGATTTAGTCACAACATTTGATATCGACTCATCGTTGCAACTTGCTAAATGTTTTTGTAAGACAATCCGGAGAGGGCTTTTCACATTCATATAAAGAGATGTCACCTAAAATTACAAAAGAAAACAAGACAAGATGGCACGTGTCACTATAACTGCTCTTGACGAGGCTGCCTTGAAGTAAAGTGTGCTTTATTTTGTTATTGCAGTTTCTTCGTTACATTGTATCTTTCTATATCCATGATGTTTAAACAGTAGCATTCTCTCCATGTTAAGAAGTTAAGATAATTATAATCAAAATAATAAGTGTTCGAAGCGAGAATTCAGAGAGGCCGATTCCAGATGAATACCGCTTTTAGTATATTGAGCTTACAGCAATCCATCATTCGATATGGATGGAACCTTTGGTAGATGAGGGGATACGCTATGTCTTATGTTGTAGAATTTATTAAAAAGCTGTCAGTTATTGAAACGAGGGAGCAAAATGTTGGCCTGGTCAGAATTAAATTCTGATTTTATGATAGCACTTGTTTTCTCCCCCGTCCACCCCCTTTATTATGGCCAAGCTAGGGGAAGGGGGTAGGGTTAGTCCCAATTCTGTACCCCAATGCTTGGGTATAAAAAATAATCTTTGCTTTCAGTTTCTTTCAAAACCTAAGTTGTATCTTTTTTTACAGTAATCCTCAATTATGTAGTAAAATGGACACTCTATAAACGACACATCATTATGCAATGGAGACATCAATCATTGTCGAAAACAACGGGTTTGGGAGTATGGCATTAAGCTACGAGGAAAAATGGCTGTTTTGTACAATGTCTCGCTAATAATTTCTGCGAACGAGACCTTAAATATATTGGAATTACGTCGCTATCCAGGAGCGATGCGGTCATCTGGGATCTTGAAATTGATACATTGCCTTCGGTTTGGTAGGTAAGACAAAAACTGTCTCACGTCGCATAAATTATCCTTTCGTCAGCATGTTGGGAAATCTAAAGTTAACACGTCTATATTATTTTGTTGGAAATGTGATAGCTGTCTATTTGCAGTTGTTTACCAGATATGGAAAATATCTCAGGATGTGACCTTTAAAATTAATACCCCATCCTCTATTATTTTCGTCTCTTCATGTCTTTTTTAGATCAAAAATAAAGAATCCCACCTTGTTTTCCTCCGCCTTTGTTCTTCCATAATATGACCCCGCTTCTACTCTATTTTCTTTCTCTTTCTGAATAAAAGAGGTTATATGAATATATATGTTCTTAACATTAAATATTAACCCCGAAAAGACGGGGGGGGGGGGGTGATTCAGCCCCCTTATAATCTCAGCCTTTGATCAAGTGATCGCGACGGAAATCGGCACGCTGGTTGCCCATGGTATAATTTACAAAGTTGTACGATCGAATTCTTCGAAAAATCTCATTTCTAATCAAATATGCTAATTTGTGCGTAAAACCAAATATTTACTAAGTAAATTGGACCCATAAAATTGTTTTTTTTTTGTTCTCAGACTCTTTATAGGATTCTGATCATTATGTACTTTAAAATTGTTATCATAGATAATTTCTTCTGTATTTTTCAAAATCTGTACTTTTCTGTTTTTCAACTTATTTTTTATTGTTCTTTATTGTATTTTTAAATGGAAATCGTCTGGGATTTTATTTTGACCATAAATAGGAGAAAATTAATTGAGTTTAAGAAGAAATAATGATATATTTATGAATTTTGGCAAAAAAATTAATTGAATAGGATTTGTATACAAATGTTGCTTAATTTCGGATCTGTGTACCCGGGGTCGTAATTTTGGACTCTAGAGTTGCGCAAGAAAGTAAAAGTCAGCGAGCAACGCGGTCAAAAAAAAATTGCGCGGCGGAATTATCTTATTAGGGTTAAAGGGGATGATGAATGAAGGAAAAATCATATGAAAGAGGGCAGTGTAACACCCCTATACCTAATTAGATTAAAGACAAAAGTTGATGTCACCTTTACGGGGTCATGTCAGTCTTATCTCCTAGCGCCATCCTTGTACGATTAACTTTGTTTCCAAAGGGATATTATGATCATTTTTTTAAAAAATAATCATGATATTGATGGACGTTGATGAACTTATGAAATGATGCCGAGGTTTGAACCCCGGTCGCCTTCTTCTGATGGTGACCTTCATGGTCGGTCCCACTCATTAAATAATGATTACGGATACCCGTAACACAAAGATTAGCGATTAATCGCTAAATGAAATGACCTATTAAGACCATCGTTGCATTTAGACTTATTGGGAACCAATCAGAATTCTTCTTTCATTTTAGGGATTAATCGCTAACCCTTGTGCTACGGGTCGCTGATTGATACACGTCTAAAAAAAACCAATAAAAAATACGCACCCACACGCACACACATGAACGGACATAAAACTCACACACATCCTCCCACATAAACCTTTCTACGGTTTTTCATTATTATAAATAATTTCATCACTTGTATCTCTGTAAGACAGGGTTTTTTTAGTTCTGATATTAGTCAGATTGGTCACTGTCACGTGACATTATTTTTCTTATCTTTTCCTACCTGATTTCATCCTATATTAATCGAGAACCCAATACAATATCTATGCTTGAAGCAAGAAAACCAATTTACGAACTGTCTTGTTTGGAAAAGATCTGATATTTAATGAACCAGAGTTTTTTCTTCTCAAAAGGGAATTCAGTTTTGTTGATATTCATACCGAAGATCGTTAAAGGCAAAAAAGTATCAATTTCAAGGTCACCCCGAGAGCATAAACTTAGAGTAGAGCCAGAAACTATCGAAGATTGACATTTAAATTTACACCCTTTTCACTTTAGTTTCGAAAAAAAACATTTATTAGCACGACAATTGCAAATCCTGATTTTCGAAAAATTAATTTCTTTTGCTTTATTTTATTAAATTCATAATTGCCGCGATCTTTTATGATTTCGTTTCAGTATCATTTTTAGATTTTTTTTCTCTATCCATTAAAGTATAAAATCAGCTAATTGCAAAAAATTGCGATTCACCTATTCATTTAAAAGAAAACCTTGTCTGTTCGATAGTTCTTCAAAGAAACAAGTAACATATCCAGTCCCGAATAAAAAAGTCAATGATTGCAAAAGGCGTTAAATCTAGGTCTATTGAATTGCAGGAGGCACTTGATCAATTGTTCATAGGAGCCTTTTACAGGCAGGCTGTAGCATGGATAGACATATTTTTTGTAGGAGAAGGGGGAGGGAGGGGTCAAAATAATTTCCTAAAATCTGTAGAATATATTTTGGGGTTTGCTGGACATTTTGATCAATTTTGGGAAATCTTAACTTCATTTTAACATTTCGTGTTTTTGCTTCTGTAGTGTTCTGAGACCATTTCATTTTTTGAAATGTATTTTGTCCAAGTCAATTAATATCATTTTCAATTGTTTCTAGATATATTCATTAATTGTTATTGGTATTATTATTTTTTTTGGGAGGGGCATTTGACAATTTTTTTTTTATCTTTAGGGGAATTTATATTTTTTTAATGAGAAGTGATAGATATTTAACAATGTTTAAGAATTTTCCACTACTACTCAAAAGGAAGTGAATATTCATTTAACGAGCTCAATCACAATGCCCATATAAAGCGGAAAGCGCAGTTCTGGGTGATAATGATGATGATGATGATAATAATAATAATAATAATAATAACATCAGTAGGCCTAATAACAATAATAATAATAACAACAACAAAAACAACTCTTATTTACACAGGATAGCCACTTTCAGCTGTAAGCTATTGTTCCAACGGGCCCTGCATAACATTATATGTTATTCCTACCCTTCTCCATTCTCATACGTCGAGCTTCTGACAAGAAGGCAGAAGGCGCCATGTTGAAAAGTCTTTGGACTCGGCCGGGTGTGTGGACAATTGTTAGTTTGCTTGGTTTAGCACAGGTGTAGAATATATGTCTCAAATACTTTTTGAATTATTATCCACTTGCTTTTATATCAGTTCCTGACCTTGGTAGGAACAGGAAAGGTCAAATCTTATCAGACGGACAATAACTTCATATCTTCATAAGATCTACACAGACGCCATCTAGTGGTGAAGATTGCTTGTGCCATATTGAAAAATATAAAGTTCCCGTAAGTGATCTTTCACAGACTACAATGCCCTGTAGATAATATCTCAGACCTCAGAAAATAATCACCAGCTAAATTTGATTGTTAATCTTCAGTTAATGGAAAAGCATTTTCAGATAACCTCGCTCAAAGCAGAGTCCATGCTCAAAGTATGAAGAATATTGATCAGCAGACCGGGAATAGATGTAAATTAGAATCTTAATAGAAAATAGTCTTTGTAATACACTAAACGAATGAATCAATGGTGGGCATTGACCTGCCAAATTACCATTCTTTGTCTTTTCTTCGTTTTTCATTTCCTTCTCCTTCTTTTTCTTCTTCTTTTTCTTCTTCTTCTACTTCTTCTCCTTCTTCTTCTTCTTCTTCTCCTTCTTCTCCTTCTTCTTCTTCTTCTTTTTTCCCTTCTTCTTCTTCTCCCTTTTTTCCTTCTTCTTTTCTTCTTCTTCTCCTTCTTATTCTTCTTCCTTCTCCATTTCCTCTCCCCGCTCCTTTTCTTGGTCTCAACTCTCGTCTCTTTCACCTCTAAACTGAAATGATTAAGATGTTTTCTTAAAAAAAACCTATTCTGCAAGATAAATCTTGCAAGTAATGTTCGCATAGAAAACAAAATATGAGTGGAGATATGTCTTGCCAAACATTCATTTTCAAATACACACGAAAACAATAATGATAAAAAAAACTCCAAAACAATAACAAAGTTAATGATAGTTATTCTTGCATTCTGCAGTCCTAAACGATGCAAACAATGCCATTCTTTTTTTTAGCGATAGGAACGATGTAATTTATGGCACGGTTGTTGTCTTCTTGGAAGAATAATCATCCGTTTTCTCATTTCTGGTAATAATGTCAATCACCTTCAAATGCCCATGTGAATGACTAGGCGTGTTCGACCCCCATGTCACATGCTGAAGCAATCACCAATATAAACTATAGGTGTGTGCCTATTAAAACGACGGGTTCGTTTTTCTAATTAGCCATCGCTCTCCGACTCCCAAAGAATCCCATGTTTTATCGTTTTTCTCCATGAAGGACGATCCTAGCCGAGAGATTCTCCGAAAAGATCAGCAGCGATCGTTTGGAGAAAGGACAGGCTTTAAAGTGACTTTAAATTCGAGCATTCAAAAAGAAAGATCGTTGGAATAAGCATGAAGAAAGGCCACAATACCTCCCTCAACTCACATCCAGCACTCCTATCTAACAAAATATAAAGCAACGATAGTGTGACATTTTAAGATAATACAAAAGGCATGAAAAACACAAAAATGAGGCGACTTTGAGATGCATTTGCGAATGGAGCTTCAGAATGTAAATGTTTTCATTATAAATCATCTTCACCCGTTAAATATTTTTAATTGATGGTTACTATTTCACGCGTTTCCACTTCAATTCCACTTTAAAGAAATCTATCTTCCTAGGTTTGTTTGTGAATTCGCTCAGGAACAAAGATATTCTTTTTTTGTTTCAAAATGTGAATGAACTGAATAGAACACAATCCTCTCTGAAAAATGAATGGTTTGTTAGTTTCATTCTTCCTCATCCATATAAGAAGAAATTATCACACCCTTCCCTTAATCGAGGCCATTATCTTTAATTATTCTCATTGATGAAAGCGCCCCATGACCATTAGTGGGATTAGCTGGGATTATTCATGAGATTGCCATACCACGTTTGGGATTTGTTAAAAGACTAGTTAACTATGGGAGATGGATATGCTGGACATAATGAAAGAGAAAGAATTAGTGAGCGGGAAAGACAGAGTGGGCCAGAGGAAGATATGGAGTGAGATAGCAAGAGGGAAGGGAAATGGAAGGAGGGGATCAGGACAACGTGGTCTAGTTTTATTCAAGGATGTAGACAGTATCTGTTATAAAACTGGAAAAAAGAGAGCCTATCATCGCTTCCCAATCAAAAGTGTAAGCCAACTTTCAGCAATCGATTAGGGTCGCCATTATTATGTGCCCGAGGATAAAATATATGAAAATTTGAAATGCAGAGTGAATAAGATACAACTCGAACAAACGTAGCCCCTGGGCCCGACAGCAATGAAATATAGGCGTGTATCCCATATCCATTCGTTTGATTAGGGTCAATATCAATATTCTGGTCAAATATTCAGCAGTACTTATTTTCTTTGACAGACAGTAGTTATGTGATACGTGATTGATGATGGGATTGGGAGGGGTGAGAATCTTCTTGTTAAGTAATGACATCAGAGATAATAGGAGATTTGATTTCGTTCATACAACATGTGTCGGTGTACCTTACCGCGTGGAGGAAAGGGCATTGAGTTTGAACGACATATTTCTGTCTCGATGACAAAGAGAAAGAAGACAAGACACCTACGTATAATCCTTAATGGGGTATACTCCGGCCAGGCTAAAAATAATGTGTTTTGAACAGAAAAACAAAAACCAGACAAACAAAACACTGAAGACTTGATAAAATAAATCGGTCAAGAAAGAACAAAGTTAGTTATAAAATAAACATCATGTTGGTGAAGTAGTTCCATGCATGTCTTTAATAATATTCAATGAACAAACTGATGTCATATCCCACTTAATTTCAATTGAATTGATCCAATAATCGAAACTTGTCCTCTTGCATCTTATTATAGGAAATTATGTTTATTCAATTTCTTCTTCCAAGAATAAAAAAAGGTTGACAACTGGTTTAATGCTTTAGAATTTCATTGCTACATCTTATCTATATATAAACGGATGAAATAACATAAGAAAAATGAAAACGGGTACATGGCATCACCATTCAGATAAGTACAGAATACTCCCCAGGGAGTGGAGGATGTGCACACATTGTGTGCGGGAATGACTGATTGAATCCGATGACCGAGGTAATGATATATCTCTAAAGCGCTTAGGCACGTCGTTCCGATGGATTAAGCTTTATATAAAAAAGTGGATTATTATTATTATTACAGTTTACATGTTTATATTGACCTCACTCTCTTTTTATATCAGGAGTCCTACCTATACCATGCTATCACCCACAGTCAACTGATGGGCCTCATTGCTGCACGTGAGTTTGTCTACATCTTACGTACGATACGAAGACCTGAAGAAGGTTGTATCTTATCAGTGTGTCAGAGTATTGATCATCCTAGCTACCCGGTCCAGAAATCCCCTGTCAGGGGTATCAACTATCCATGTGGAACCTTCTTTGAAGTACAAGCAGAGTAAGTATTCTAAATATCAGATTTATTCGGTAAAAACAGCTTATAGTGATCGTGTATCTTCTCCACATACAGGCTGAATGTACCATTAATGAAATTCATCAAGTCAAATAAAATTTGAGTTCGATTTTCAGGTTTTTGCGAATAGAAGAAACCTCTATTTCATAAAGTTTAAATCAAGAACCACTTAAATATAGTTTATTAAGAAATCACTTTATATGAAATTATTCGAGATCTAAATTTCCAGATTTAACTTGGTCTAATATGTCTATATAACTGGAACTCTTGACTGTCCATACTCGAATTGTTTGCATATCTAAAGGTCAAGTCCACCCCAGATAAATGTTGATTTGAATCAATATAGACAAATTAAACAAGCATGATGTTGAAAATTTCATCAAAATCGGATGTAAAATAGGAAAGTTATTACATTTTAAAGTTTCGCTTATTATTCACAAAACATTTATATGCACAACTCAGTAATATGCAAATGAGAGAGTAGATTATGTCGCTCACTCACTCACTCACTCACTCACTTCTTCTTCTTTTTTTTTCTTCTTCTTCCTCTTCTTCTTCCTCCGCTAATACTGGAGATCTACAGCTGGTTGCACAAAAGAGCACAAAACACTTCCTCCTTCTGAGTTGAATAGGTATCGGTGATACACTATTTCTATTGTTTTTAATTATTGGGATTATAGAGTATTTCATTTTTTACAGATTTGACAGGAAGGACCAACGTGATTGAACTATAAAATGTTAAAAATATGGTCATTCTACATCTTCAGTGAGGAGAAAACTTTGTTTCACAGGACAATGTGGAGCAAATCAGAGCATTATTTTCATATTTCATAGAATAAAATACAAAAAAATATATTGACTGGGTTAAATCATCATTCCCCTCATTTGCATACTGATCAAAATGTGTATATGAATGTTTTGTGAAATTGAGCAAAGCGATATTTAAAAAATGTCATAACCTTCCTATTTTACATCCGATTTTCAGTGCTATGCTTGTTGCATTTTTCTCATTTTATTAAAAACAACTTTTTGTTGGAGTGGATTTATCCTTTATGAGGGCTTAATCTGTAAAGAATGAATGGGTTGGCTTTTTGATATACCATCGTATTCCCAAAACATGTAACTGGAGCATTTTATCTTTGGCTTCTGACATTTCTAAGAGAGTTCCCGTTTCTGCTTCTTTTCCTTTTCGTGGTAAAAACGGTGTTCACTGAAATCGAAGTTGAATACATTTTGAGGAGGGGATTTTAAAGCGCCCATAGTCGTGTAATTGATCGAGTGATGTAAGGCCTTCAAAAGGCAATGTCCTCATGAGTATTCGAGGGTAATGGTTCGCCTCTCTGCTTTTCCCACCTATTTCTTTCATTTGTCTCCCGATTTGATAATAATGATAGTCTTTTCCCCCGTTCAGCTCTCAAGGATGATGTAACACTTTCACGAGCCGTTATTACTTCAGAGGATTAGTCCTTTTGCGATTAGTTGTATGTTCTATTTAATGACAAATAGCTTTATATCGTCATTCTCATACGGGTCAAGCAATCTAATATTTCTCAACATTCTAATAGTGAATTGTGAAATTTACACGGTGCCATAATCTAAACTGTAGCACATTTCATTAGGAAGCCGCAATTGGTATTATTCTCTAGTTAGAAGTTACTTGTACAGTATTCTGAAAATATTGTTTTCGTTATCGCCTAAATCGAGTGTGTGTGTGTGTGTGTGTGTGTGTGTGAAAGAGAGAGAGAGATAGAGAGACAGAGGGAGAGAGAGAGAGAGAGAGAGGTAAATGCATTGATCATGTTGATATAACTCATATAAGTCAGTCATTGTGGCTGTCTCAAAAACATTATTATATCGTCTATCAGGACGGTAAGTTTAGACGAATCATTAATAGCAAAATAATAAATCAAATCTATTTAAATTATTTGAATTTTCAATGAAAAAAAAACAACGAATATACATAGACAATACAAACGAAAATTGTCTCATAATGCAAAACGTATGAAATTGAGGGGCCAAAGAAATAATCTAATATATAACAAAAAATATTAACCAGCGTTAATCCCAATATTTGAAACAAACAATATCTATATATTGGTTATCCAAAGACACATCCTGGTTAAATCAAACATCAAACACACTAATTTGAATAAGAATACAGATTAAACTGTAAATTTAGAATTACCTTTTAAGAGTTAAAGGAAATGAGGTTGTTAGAAATGCGAGAATTAATGGTTAGTTTCATTTATATTTCCACCGCCATCATCTTCAATATCATCATTTTCATCATCATCATTTTCATTTTCATCATCATCATCATCATCACCATCATCATCATCATCATCATCATCATCATCATCATTGCCATCCTCCTACACTCCCTCCTCCTTATCACCATAATCATTATCACCACCACCATAACAGTATATTCACCAGGGTAGCCACTTCAGTTCCGAAAAACTGTTTTCCCAGCGGGCCCTGCTATTATCATCATCATATTCATCATAATGTTTACTTAGTCATTTCAGCTGTTATTATCCTCTTCTTTACATCTATTGTCGTCAAAAGCTTTATATACCAAAGTGTTTATAGACGCCTTCATGAAATAGCAGGCGCATTTTATTATCCTTATAATGTCTCTGCATGTTTATCTCTTTTCAAAGAAATAAAAAAATTGTAATATATACTTGAAATCTTTGGTTGTAAGAGATAAATCTCACTCATTTACTATCGGCCGTATGATGGATCCATTTCTGTCGCAATGGGTGGATAAAAATACAATCATAATTTTCCAAGAACAGATTTATACTGTATATTCACACGTAATGGTAATGCAGCTTATGCTTATGGTATGTATCCCTTGGAAATGATAGTGATCGCAAAAATACAAGTGTTCATTATTATATCTTTGTGTATTTATTTTCTTTCATTGATATTCGTATTAACAAACTAAAACTATCGGACAATTCAATATCCAAGTATATTACTCAATTGCAACTTCTTTCACAAGTAAAATTTTATTAATGTGAGATGTTTGTATATATATATATATATATATATATATATATATATATATATATATATATATTTATATTGTAAGAAATGGATGAAGAGAACAATGGTAGGCGTAGCTTAAATCAAGGTTCCCCAGAGCTATCTACCCTTTGGAAAAATTGGTGATGCCGAAAAAATGTCTCTGCCGGGAATCGAACCCGGGCCCCCAGCTTTGAACGCCGGTGCCTTAACCACTAGACCACAGAGACGGTTAGTAGCTAGGGCGAGCCCGATCCGATTGACCGTCAGATAGACAGATTTTCGACACTATACCAATTATAATTATATTCCTTTGTCGGGTGAAGGTGAGTTTTGAACAATTGTTCTCTTCATCCATTTCTTACAATATTTAAATAAAAAAGAGTTGCCAAAAGCTGTTGTACATGTATAACTTTACACATTTGTATTTCTTCTCCCATATGTGTACTGTATCGAAGCAATAGCTTTGATCCAGCTGAGGCATGGCGGCTTGTCATTGTTCAAAACTCACCTTCACCCGACAAAGGAATATAATTATAATTGGTATAGTGTCGAAAATCTGTCTATCTGACGGTCAATCGGATCGGGCTCGCCCTAGCTACTAACCGTCTCTGTGGTCTAGTGGTTAAGGCACCGGCGTTCAAAGCTGGGGGCCCGGGTTCGATTCCCGGCAGAGACATTTTTTCGGCATCACCAATTTTTCCAAAGGGTAGATAGCTCTGGGGAACCTTGATTTAAGCTACGCCTACCATTGTTCTCTTCATCCATTTCTTACAATATTTAAATAAAAAAGAGTTGCCAAAAGCTGTTGTACATGTATAACTTTACACATTTATATATATATTTATATATATATATATATATATATATATAGTATTATAACTATTGTTATCGTGTTAATTGTGGTTGTGGGGTAGGTAAACACATGTATTACACACTATATAAAAGTTATCTTAAACATTGGGGATTGGCGGAAACAGGCATACTTCTTTTACATAAATAACGCAAAATGATTGTAAAAGAGACACATTAAAAAAGCCACAGTGGATTGAGTTGTATGCGTAAATGTAATATTGTACCGTTAGAAAATGGAAGTTCCTTTTTTATGACCCCTTCAAAGCTAGAACCTGTCCACCCCTCCACGATGTCCACCCACGTTGTAAGATACCTTCCTTTCAGCAGGACAATGACATAATTGAGCTCAAACGGACATTCGTCAGCGTGATCATCACCTAAATCGAATGTCTCTATCGACAACCCTCCGTTTCTCTCTACTTTTCCTTTCATCCTTTACTCCCTCCCCCTGGGGAATGAGACAATATAGTCGCATTAGCAAACGATTAATTCTTCAATGCTGACAAGCGAGAATCCATTCCGTAGAATGATATTTCCCTCCAGGACGAAACTTTAGAAGTTTTTTAACCGCGATGGAACAAAGTATAAGAGGGATAGCGGTACCTCCTAACATCCTATCAATTTCTGATCTTATCTCCCGGTATTCTTCACTTAAAAAAGAAGAAAAAGATAAGGATAAAAAACGATGTGCCTATGATTGCAAGCAATATACCCATCATCGTGATGGACTTTTATCAGGAAAATACTTCATCGATGCATCCGTTGGTTTTCGTTTCGACATTTTATTTTCAATGATCATTATGATATTTGGTCTCTGAGATAAGAATGAAAATTGCACAATGTGTTTCCAAGGTTTCCTTTTATTCAAAGCGAATCCTACATGTAGAATGGCTGAAAAGGTTGATTTATTCTTATGCTACTATTGGATGGTAGGAACACCAAGACGACACTTTTTAAAATGTATCAAATATAGTATTTATGTCTCGTTTAAAAAAAGGAAAGCACAAAAAGGGAAAGCTAGACAGCATGTCCGATTAATGCCTCGAAAAAAATGTTTAATAATGGAAAGTACAGTGGAGAATAAATAGTACAAAAGTATGGTTGATAACCGTTGTATCTATTAGCTATTGATAAGGTGTTGCGCCTTCTAACCGATATCTCCTTGTTAAACTAGATTCATAGATCTGTTTTATTTAGGTAATACATTTTTCATGCGTCATGGGTTTTATTTATGTCTATATCATCTGGGAATAGCTTCATATTGTAAGAACGAATGATTCATGGTAAAAGTCATTGTTCATACCAACAATCCTTACTCTGCTAGTAATCACGTTTTACCTTTAAGATTTATTTTCAGATTGTTTGTGATGCAAGGCACCCAGGACGAATAGCTGCCGTTGCAAATAAAGACAAACCGTCTTATGTTTACCACCTTCGAGTCGATTTCAAACCAATTGTGGTTTCCGCAGAAAGAACCATGAATAAGAAAAAGTTCAAACATACTTATACTTTCTTTTCATAAGCCAATGCAATGTGATTTGTAGTGTAAGAATGATAAAGAGTATAATGGTTATACAACATGAGTAATATATATATTTTTTAAGAAACTAAGTACGAAGAAAATAAAATTGGTAATTCTAAAAGATATTGGACAAAGAATATCAAATTTTTGGTTAATGAGATTAAGTCAGTCTCAAATTGACCACCGCCTTGATGTGTAGATCATCTATTGAACTGACAACTCTTCCACTCATCTGAATCCAATTCTGTTGCTCTTTTAAAAAATGTCTATGGCACTTTTTTTCCTCAAGTCAGTAATAAAAAAAGTAATAACATAGTTAAGCTATTCTCATAAATAGAGATTTATCAATCTGATAGTTAGTTTTTCCTCATGTTATACCTCGTCCCACTTCCATGACCGCCAAATTCGAATCCGAATCGGCCTGCATTTCAATAACGGTGTTAAAACTTTAATAATGTTCACATTTCTTATGGTGAATGCTGTAAATAATTAAAAGTTTAATCCGACTGCATATTTCATTCGACTTTGACACCCTTTAAGTAATGTAAAGTGGGATGCAGGGCCCGTTGTCTTGTGTTTGACAAGCTTTTAAGAACTGTGTCATTCACATTGTTTCAGGTAAGTCACATTTGACTGTCTACTGTGATTTGGATGTACTATTCCTTAGGCTGTACAGAAGTCATGCAGACTTGGTAGACACGGGATGTAAATAACATGAATAAACCACCAAGGGATGTCCCATATAAAATACAATCTGGGTTTTCAACCTGTCATGCAAAGAATAGGGAAAAGAGGAAATTATATCAAAGACAAGGGAAGGGGCGGAAGAAGAAAGTGTTGAGGAAAGTGAGGAAGAGAAGAGAAAAGAGAGGGAGGGAGAGGTGGGGGGGGGGGGAAAGAGAGAGAGAAAGAGAGTGAGGAGGGAGAGAGAGAGAGAAAGATAAGTGAGGGGGGGGGAGGGAGAGAGAGGTTCATGAAAACCATGATGAAAACAGAGTAGATATACGGATGTTACTTTTCATCAGGCCACGTAAGGCGTTACGTTTCTTTCAATATTTGTTCAGTGTTCAGTTTTTATTTAGTTTCTCCTTGCATCGATTTAAGCATGGTAACTTAAAACAATGTCAGCACACCGGGTAACGTGAGATAAGCCTCTAAACATGGTTAAGACGTGTTCCTGAGTAATCTTCGCCACCACCCATCCACCCGATGGCACCGTCGAATTAAAGGAGAGAAAAGTGGCTAGCATGTTTCAGTTTGATGCTGGAATTGCTTAGGAGAAACATGAACAACATGATATTTGCCTGGAAGATTAAGAAAATAAAGCCAAGCCGCCAAGTTCGTTTCTTGTTTAGTTAGTAAGCACTTGTTGAGTGTCTGGCAGGAGTTTAAATATGTACTGCAGGGTTTTATAGCGATGATGTAGTGCTCACAGCATATCAGATGCTTGCCGGTGATCACGGTTTCGTCATGTTTCGTTTTATTGAATCCAAAGCTTATACTAAGAAACAGAAAGGAGTCACTGCTTATACTAAGTCGGAATCATGTTGACAAATTCTATATCTATATGTGCTGTTCACTTATATACTGAATAACAAACTGTAAACCATTTTAACCGTATATTACTATCGGTGGGCAAAGTTAAATATGTTGTGTTGATCGTTGACTAATAAGCTTTTACCAAACTATATTAGTTTCATATTGTATATAACATTCATGGGCAGATCAAACACAATTTTTTCTCAAATTTAAAATAGGTTGTAGGCGCATTGCCATCAGTCTTTATTTCAAGAGGTTTATTACAATGAAGGGAAGCGGTTCACCTCTCTGGTAAAGATGTTCGTCGCCACGTGCGAGTCACAAGCCCCCTCTGTTTACAGTATACCTCCTTGATCTTTACTCTACGCTCCCTAAGCGGACGTACCACTGGTCCCGTGTCTTTAATCACACGGGGAGGAATATACACCCCTCCAGCTAACACGATGGTGTTGAAACACCTGTTCTAACAATAAACCAATTGGATTTACCAGCTCCCTTTAGCAGAGGTAATCCGACGCCATCCCATCAACATCACAACACGTTATCGATAGAACCTGGGATGAAAACCCAGCCTACGAAATTCAATTCCAATCATTATCATTATTGCTTAAAGGGATGAGCTTCGAAAATACGGTCATTAGATTAATAATGCCAGGCTATAATCAAATGCAGCTTTCATGTTGTCATGGCCGACTATTCTGTTGGTGTTTGTGGGGGAATTAGGACAAAGTGTTTTGAAGTGTCTTGGAAAGGGGTAGGAAATAGTTTGTTTATGAATACAATCAGCGTTTCTGTGTCAAGTAGCCAGAGGGTGTGATTGTATCATATCCCATCCTACCCTTGTAATTACAGCAAAATAGAATGTCGCTAAAATAGAACTGGATAGATCGGTCGAAAGAAAAAAACAAGGATAGAGAAAGAAAGAAAAAAAGACAGAAAGAAAGAACGGAAGAAAAAAGACAGAAAAACGGAAAGAAAAGAAACTAAAAAAAAAGGTCAACACAAAATAAATATTCATAACGTTCAAATCAACCCGAGTTTGTTACTTCCGTCATTATCCACGTCTTTGGTGTCATGAATATTTCAAGGCACTTCGGAAGGTATGGTAAAATATGAACTTCATGATATTTGTATTTCATATTCTTGCAGCTTCAGGGGTTCAAGAGCTAGATTTTAGTACGGATTTGATAATATGCTGTAACGCGCTTTGAGCCATTCTGGGAAAATTTATAAAAATTGGCTATTATTATTAGTAGTAGTAGCACGGGAGCGGATTAATGTTTTTGTTTGTTTGAAAAAAAAAGCCTACTAGAATGTGATATCATAACCAGTACCAATACTATATAATGATTTTTATTCACTGCTTTCGAAAATGGTGATATGTTGCCTTCTTGGACAATTCCAGATAAAAGCATCCAGTATCTAATACATGTATAAGCTAATTAAGGTGTTTGCCATTTATCATTCCACCTTTAAAAAACAAATAGCTCACCTTATTTTGGTTTTAGGCAGCTCTTTATACTAAGAAGCGATGCTTCATCATGTTCATTTGGTAGTGTTGATGCTTAGTATATTCTCTTCTTATAAAACGAATGATTTTTGTGTGAGATGTCTCCATCATCATCCCTGCCGGCCCTGTCTAAAACCTGAAAATAATCCCTCCCTCCCTTCTCCCACTTCAAAACTCATTTTAATTTCCCCCTCGATCTTGCCATCGTAGCTCACATGCCATTCCACCTCTGCTTTGGGTTATGCAGCCGAGACTAAATTCACTTAGACGGTTATTAACCCGATTGTCTGGGCAAATGTAAAGGGATTTCGTATGGTTGGAGTGATAACAAGGAATAAAACAACGCCAGGATCTGTCTCAAAACGTTTGCTATGAAACCGCACATTCAGTACGTGCTTTAAGCGTACCTTCGTCTAACTTAGATGGTGAATGACCGCAAACATGGGTGTGAACCTGCCGTATACTTGATCACGTTACCATGAGGACAACCACCCCAGTATATTGAACAAATGATCCATTAACAGCATGTCGCTGTGATACTGATGATTAGGATTCTAAAAATAAACAAAAACAATTCCTGAATAATCTTCATAATTGATTGCTTTAGTGAAATAATATCCTTCTGATTATAATATAACAAATCTTAATATTCGGAGAAAGTTTAAGTTTGTCAATGCAACTGTGGAAGGCGTCTGTAGGCCTAATAATGAGAGGTGACACGCTAATGAGATCCATTTGAAAAGGGCAAATAAACAATCGTCTCTTTTATGCAACACCCATCATGTCCAAAAGATAGTCTAACGTTTGCGAAAATTTGTCCATTACATACAAACGCTCAGGTTTAAAAAGGTATTTGAAGTATGGAAATCCAAAGGAAATATGAAATTACAAAGTTAAAATTCCCTAGTAGAATATGTATAAGATTGAAGTCTGAATTAATACATTTTTTCTAAATACAAAGTGTAATTCAAACAGAGAATTATAAGCAAATAGTTTTTATTACAGCATACCATCTATATATCGTCATCTTTAATTTCATCTAAATATAATCTTAAAAAAACATCTCAGGTCGATTGACAAATAAGGTTTGCGCTCGCACTTGCTACTTTGTTATATTTATGATTTTGAATGTTTGAATACCATTGAAATAATCTCTCTAATTTTCCAATGTTTATTATTGATGTCTTCGCAATTCAGCTTTTATTGCATTGTTTGCATACATGTACATGTATGATATGTTATTTTGAATGTTTTTATCTGTAAATATTATCTGTTATTACATTCTTGTATATAGGAGCCCCATGGACGATTAACTGATGTTAAATGGGCTACCCCTTATTGAATAAACAATAAAAAATATCAAGAGTTCTGTTCATATCGCTTAATATTTTACTTTTAATACCATTCAGTAACAATTATATCATAATCCATTTATATTGCGCAGTTAATGTTCATGCGCTTGATACTAACTTTGTATCATTGTTAATTACCCCAACATAGTCAATAGAACTAGTTACTTATAGTCAGGGGCGGATCGGGGAATTACTTAAAAAAGGAAAAAAATGGTCTTCACTCTCAAAAGACAAAGACTGGGGGGGGGGGGGGGATGGGGCACACTCGAGTAAAAACGGGAATATTTATAAACATGACCAGTCATTTATTTTAACTAACGGGCGAAATTGCTAATAATAAGTGAAAGTATTGGCAGATCCAGTGGATCTGCCAATACTTTCACTTGTTATTAGCAATTTCGCCTGTTAGTTAAAATAAATGACTGGTCATGTTATATATTTTGACAAATCATTTGATTAGGACTCATTTCACTATTTTTGTAATATTTTAAACGGATTCAATAATTTACACTAACTTGTCTTTTTCTTCTCTCTTTGTACAGTAAAAAAGTTCGACTTACCAATTACTATCACGTGGACCTCGGAGGTAAACTCCCCCAGTCCGTGATCGATAGTTCGATACCGTCCATAATGGCATCGGTAATGGAACTCTACTACAAGCATTTGCAGACTATCAAAAAGTGACACCATTCCAGCAATTTTAGTGTTACGTTATGCTATAGTCACACAAATGAAAGCGATTTCAGAGCAACCGATGATATGACTTGATAGCTTTGGATGGCCCGGGTACGGTAACACAAAAGATCCTTTTTGCTCAGTAGAAGGACAAGAAACCAATCAGAATTGTTCTTTCAATTTAGCGATTAATCGCTAACCTTTGTGTGAAGGGGCCCTGGAGTAGTTTTCATAGGAGTGACTATCGCATAACTGGATGACCATAATTATTCTAAGACCATGGGTTAAGGGCCTGGTCCCACTGGCAGACGGATACAAAACGTACTCATAACGGATACAGCGGACCAGCAAACTTTCGGGGTGGCTCTATCCGGATCCAGAAAATGGACAAAATGGGCGAACAATGAAATCACAGTGGACGGATGCTCGATGGATATAGAGCGTATGACGTATGCAAAGAGTACACAACGGATACATAACGTTTTCCAACGAATGGCAAGACTCTTTTCCGTTTTACATCCCTTTTGCATCCGTAAGTGAAGTGGGACCAAGCCTTTACGTGTTTTCACAATACTGTAATAGACTTATATAGGCATATTTGATTATTAGGCCTGCTAGTCCTTTTATGTTACCTGTCCTGACCTCAAAGTTGATTTTCGCCAATGAACATTATGATTTAGATAATGAATAGCATAATAATTACAGTATTTTAAAAAGCAAGTTTCATAATGATTATAATTATTAAATGTGACCAGGGGGTGTTTCACAAAGATTTAAGTATGACTTAGTCGCACTTAAATTCCGACGCGTATTTGATATGCAACGCGCGATCTTATTGATAGATACGCAGTAGTGTGCGTCCCCATGACACGATCTGACCAATGCAGTCATTCCTTTCATACCGTACGCAACTCAGTATTAAAATGCGACCCTAAGTCATACTTTAATCTTTGTGAAACACCCCCAGGCCCATAACATCAAAATTGAAGCCTAACACCATGCTTCGTAACCCCAAAATAGCATGACATTGTTGTAAATTTAATATCGGAAATCTAATCCCTTATCTCAGGTTATTATACATTCCATATATTATATGCAATCCTTTTTGCCATTTGTATAATATTACCGAAGCATAGATAATGAAATGTTCTACCTTCCTTGACGATAGATGTGTTCACTGAGGGGAGTGTGGCTATCAAACAGTTATGCTTGAGTATCATCGACCTTAATATGAAAGCAAATATTGGATATAGTGCAACTGTTGCAATAAATACATATATATATATATATATATATACATATATATATATATATATATATATATATATATACCTATACGATATCTGTCAATCGATGGTGCCTGTTCCTTCTCAATGTATATTACCTCTTAGACGGAAAAAAGGTATCATGGAAAAGATTACCATATCAAAGATGGGGAACATAAAGCCGGTATACTCCCTTGAATAGTGGTTTTGACAAAACTGAGCAAATTTGGTTTCTAGAATATAAAGAAACAAAAATGAAGTGATAATTATGTGTTTTCAGATGTTAATCATTATCAGTGCAATGAATAATTTGAGTGTATACAGAGTGAAATGAAATATGATACGGTTATGAAATTGCGAATCTTGAACAGTAGAAGCAGACAATGTTAAACACATAGAAAACAAGGTAAACACGAGCCACTTTGAATAGCAATGAGGTTCGAAGGAGAGAATAGACATAAAGGTGTGTATAAAAGCATTACGTTTTCAGAATACACTTTGACTCGTGATTATAAAAACAATAACTCTCTAAGGCGTTCAAAACCGATTTTGCTAAATATATTTTTTAAAAAGAGATTAAAAGAAAACATCCAAGGCACTTTCTACGCGATTATGGAGAAGGATAACGATGACGTCTGTCTCTATTTTCATCTGTTGCATTGGAAGTCTTATGATGAGAATTTTCTATCGCAAACTGAAAATGGAATAGGAGATAAACGGCTTACTTCAAGCTTAAAAAGAAGAAGAGAAGTAAAAGAAGAAGAACGAGAAAGCAAAAAAGTGAAAAAAGTGAATTAAAAAGGAGACAAATGGGATTAAGGGGTGAAACAAGAATAGAAGAATAATTAACTAAGGGTACAAAACAAGACACAGGAAAGTCAAAAGAAGTAGGAATGAGATATGTAACTTATTTCACAATCATGTTTTCATCACGAAATAAGTATTATCAACAGTATCAGACATAATGAGCTGGTAAGGTGTTTCATAAATGTGTTCGCAAGATATGAATGACTTTATGCACGACTGAATATGACCTTAGCTCCAGTCGTGCGTAAAGTCGATCGTAACTTTACAAACAGCTGTATGAAACACCCACCTGGGGCCCGTTTCATAAAGAGTTTCAACTGTTGTAACTTTGCCATTATGGCAACTACCATGGTAACCTTGATTCTGATTGGCTGCTGAGCGCTGTTGCCATGGTAGTTGCCATTATGGGAAAGTTACAACAATTGCAAGCCCTTTATGAAACGGGCCCCAGGTCATTTACAATACCGTGTTGCCCTGCATTTTCCGAGTATCGGGAAGGGATGGGTATATTGCCCTCGTCTAAAGACTCGGGCCAATATGATTCCTTTACTGGCAATATATTTGATGTTCCTCTAAACGCCAGCCAATATAATATTACCCGCATCAGACATCTGAGCTGGTCATTTACAAAACCGTATAATGCCCTAGATTTTCTGAATATCGGGAAGGGATAGGTATATTATTTGCATTTTGCTCGGTCTCTATGCGCGTATTGATTTTGCATGCAGAGACGACGCAAATCATACCTTTGTATTTTCCCTGGTCTCACATCCGGGCATTTGAGGATACAGAGAAAGAGACATGCTTCATAATGATCCGCGCAGCAATAATATAGGTCGTAATAAAGACAATCATGGACCCGGACGCTTGATATGCTTCCATGGGGATGCGGTCTTAATTATGAATACGTCATGTAGAGCCTAGCTCCTCATAACCATGACACGATATAACCTTATTCTTAAAAGAAATATATCGATTTTCATAATTTTTGCTCTAGATGTCTAATTTTGATAATAATAAAAATATTGACTGTTTTTTTCCGGGAAACATCAAATATATTGCCCTTTAAAGAACTATGTTGCACTCGTTTGAAGACTCGGGCCTAGTATTATTCTGTTGCGGGCAATAAAATTCATTTTACCCCCAATACCAGTCAACATTATATACATGTAACTATTCTTTGACTTTCTTTGAGTATTGATAGTAAGACCTAGAGAGGACCTGAAGGATATGAAATAATATGCCTTATCAAAGCATACTTCGACATCAGTTCAGAGTAAATGCCTAATCGGTTTCATAACAATGACAAGATTTTATTCAAAATGACAAGAATTCAAGTAATCTCTCTAAAATCTTCTTATCATAAAAAAGTAAAATATAATGTATTGTTTCAAATCTAATTGTGCCGCTTGATAATATGATATAAAGTCGAGGAACAAAAATAATAATGGCTTATGATTGAATTATAAAAATATTAAAGTATTTCGAAAATGAAATAACCAAATCAAGTGATTCCAATTCTATAGTCGTGTAAGGATTTTTTTCGTAGCATTGATGTGTTAACAATGTTTAATTCATAGATTAAGAGACGTAGCAAACATAATTGTTGATATGAAAATAATCAAATCTTAAATTAGTGGAAAACAAGATTTTATGTAATTTCGCTAATGCTATGAAAAGTCTTTGTTGAAAAAATGTCGGTACCAATGAGATATATATATAAAAAAACATGAAAACATACAATTAGAAAATGGCAATAAAAAGTAAAATCTAAACCTGAATTCATTTCTATATAAGTAATACTGTCAGGGATACCAATAGTAAAATGAGGGGCCAAAAAGTGTGTATGGTATTGTTATAAAAAGAAAATCATGCCGAAAAGAGCATTCTCCTTTTGAAAATGTTCTGACACACAAAAAGCCATGGAGCATTGAGATGGAAGTAATGACATAAAAGTTTTAAGGTAAAAAAAGGAGAATGCTCTTTTAGTTAACTTTTAATGCGTAGGCCTTTTTATTTCTAAAAATTGTGAAATAAGCGGATTTTTAAAATATGGTGGGGGGGGGGGGGGGGCTTGGCAGTACGCCAATATTTGATTAGGTTTTGATTACCTCTATGGATTACCCTTAGGTGATTTGTTTTTTAAGCTTTATTTACAACTGTGAAATAGTTAATAATGATAATGAGAAGAAGAAGCAAAAAATGATAATAACGATATGTTCCGAAAACTTCAGTTCCGAAAACTGTTCTCCCAGTGGGCCCTGCTATCATTAAAGTTAAAAACGCAATTCGATTAAAGCCCACCGCACACCTTACGACTGTTCGCGATCCGATTTTGGAACAAATCGCACTTTGTTCATTTTCTGAAAATGTGAATGGATTATGTCATTTCATTTGAGGTAAAAATCAAATTAAAGAATACTAATATAACTATTTTGAAAGATGCAAACCTTTTTTTGGGAGTAAAGGCCAAATTAGTTTCTAATCGTAGCAATGATACGACTGCTATGACGTCATTACGACTAGGTATTGGATTTGCTTTTATTCTTAGGACGGATGCTAGCATAGTCACAGATTTGAACAGAGGTATTCGTACGATGATTTCGAACATTACACATTAAGATATTCTGAGTCTCAATATTAGCATCAAATTCTACAACGAAGTTCTTCCAAAATTGAGTCGCAGACCAATCGTATGGGGTGCGGTCGCCCTAATGTACAGTGATGAGAATAATATTGAAATATCTTTATAGTTCATACGTGATTTTCAGTGTATCAATAAATTATTTTTGAATATTTGCAATGTAACATATCGATTCTTTGCCTATCTTTTCAATCAGTTTGATTTTTTTATGAATTATAGTGGTGATTGTGAATGAGTGGATGTGTAGGGGGTATGTGTTTGTATCATGTGTGAAAAGGAAAGAGGGGCATCTAGATAAATAGATCTAGCTACATTATCTATCTATCTATCTATCTATCTATCTATCTATCTTTCTATCTATCTATCTATCCATCCATCCATCCATCCATCTATATTTCCTTAGATGTGTAGATGCTGATGATTGTGCAAAGTGCTCAATGGTTCAGGCAGACTGACGTCAGTCTGCCTGATAGATAGATAGATATAAAGGGAGCTAGATATAATATTGATAGGAAAAATGATAATTAGTAGCGGTATGAAACATGAGGAAATGTCATAGAAAGAGAAAGCTGTATAATAAACTACTCAATTGGTTTCATTTCTCCAGTTTGTATCTCAAATGAAAATTCGGCTTCGAAAGGTACGACTGTGAATTCCTCAGAAATATTACTGGTTTACCATAGAAAACCATTTTGTGGTAAGAGAGAAATTTTATCTTCTCAACATTCTCTTTTTCTAACAATGAAATCATCGATTCATTCACTTCGACAGTGCTTTATCCCTCAAAGAAATCATATTACCCTTCTTTCCATGCTCTGCGCAGAATATTTCAGCGCATTCTTTTCCTGCTAGTTAGTTTAAATGTAACACAATATATCACGGTAGAATGAGAAAGTCGAAATAAATAGAGCATGATCAAATCAGATTGATTCGGGCGTCGTGACGAGTTTATTGGAAATGCTTTTTTTTACTGCCTCATTCAAATATTTCTTAGCACGTTGAATTTAGCTCTGTATGATAATGGCAAGAATTTCATAATACATGTAACCATGGACCTAGATGTGGGTGCGTCCTGACTCTCGCCTTTCATACAGAGGGTCGTAGGTCCGAATCTTAGTCATGGCGTGTTTTCATTCAGCAAGAAATTTATCCACACAGTGCTGCACTCGACCTAGGTGGAGTGAATGGGTACCAGGTGGGATTAATCCCGTGACTACCCGGGGTGACTGCACGAGCGCTGAAAGTCAGCTCAAGCTAAAGCCGGGTTCATAATAATAACAACAAATCGTCTCGGAATATATTGTTTCTAGATAGATGGCGCTATACAAATGCCTATTATTATCATTTAAGATGTAACTGAAAATTATATTGGGGATAAAAAAAGTATGTATTTAAAATGCAGCTGTTAGTGGATGAGTATGTGAGGTTAGTGGAGGCATTGCAGAGCTGACAGGCAAATTGTAAAATGGAGTATCTTTATGATAATGTGAAGTTTTGTGTTTAGACTGCTAATACAACATGATCAAACTTGATGCAATCGTCAATTCACTCTTAGCTCTATTTCTCCTTCGATCGTCACCCATGGTGTTTGGTACAGCGTAAGGTATGCATGAACGAAAGTACTCACTAAGTTATATGTTGGAGTGAGTGCTTTTCCAAATTCCTTTCATTTTCGCTGATAAAAATGTATACAATATTAATCCTGGAAGAAGATAAAGCGTAGGCAATTTTATTCCCAGGAAAGGTGTCAGCTCTTTATTGGCATGGCTCTTGTTCAGAAGAGCGTTTTAAACAGAAATAAAACAATAATAAATAGTGAAACCTTATACATGATTGTCGGGAGAAATGATATCGAAAAAACAAAATGTGATATTTAAGATAAGAATACGAGGATATGGCATGAAAAATAGTATTTCGGAGAAGATTCAAGAAATAATAATATGAAGCTTTCTGATCTGTACCTGAAGCATTGGCATTTAGCATCGATGTCTAACAACATCAACCCCAAACATTCTTTTTCATTTATCTGCCGTTAATCAACAAAATATAACCTTTTTTTCAGAAGGATTAAATGGTCGATTGCTATAAGAAGCATTCCAAATAGAAGACGTTCATCATCACATTCTTTAAATGTCAATGCAATGTCACACTTCATTTGTCTGTTGATCTTTTACAGGATATTTTGTCAGTTATTAATTCTTAAAAATATTACGACGAACGTAAGAAACAATTTAGAAATATATCATGACGACATGGTGTGATTTCATTATTTTGTGTGACCTTTATTTTCCCCAAATCTTTCAATTCTCTTTCATTCATTGAAACTCTGGAGAAATCTTATCCTCCACCCACCAACCTCTCAACCCCTCCAACCGTTTATATAATATTCCTATGACGCCGAATCCGAAGAGTCTATGTACCATTCTCTACGGGACATATAATCTATATAGACCTCCTAGAGCAACCGATGAAATGACAGATCATGTTGGATTCCGGCGCCAATGTCAAGTCTTACAAATGATAGAACGGGAACATTCGAAACACTAGACATCTGGGAAAGAAGAAAAACAACTTTCACTTACTGAAAAACTGGAATTATGTCACGTCCGACCTTTATCTTTTTTCGGTGATACCAAAAATATAGTCACCTAAATGAATAAAGGCCGCGTGGTAGTGTAAACCCCTCTTTCGGCAGACATCTGTTATCAAAATAGCTCTTAAAATATTATCTTTGAGGAAGGAAGGAAGCATCAAATATATCACATTTCGTTGTCACTAAAATGTCGTTACAATCCAAATTAAGTGTTAGCTTGAAATACAAGGATATACCTCCGTCCGAAAAATAGTAAGCCAAGTGTTTTTACTTTACAGGCGAAAATGTCGTGATGATGTTGGCTAAAGGATGTAGAAATGAATATCTAGGATCCTTGGCTGGTAAGAAAACTGTCCGAATTCTCGAAAGAAAACAAGAAAGTGCCTGCCCTCGAATCCATTGGCGGCGGAAGCCACAGGGAACAAATTTGACAAGTAAAAAAAAAAAGTTCATCACCCCCGCTTCCGCCGCCTTTGTTAGAACCCTAAACCACAGAGACACAATAGTTCAGATGAATGCAACTCCCATAAAAAAACATTTAAAAAATAACATAAAATAATAAAATAATGAAAAAATGACATACAAATGAATACAAATTGAAGAACGTAACACTATACACTTCATATTCCTGTGAGGGCCAGGGGAGAGCAACTATATAAGGTGATGTCCCCTGGCCCCCGGGGTGAAACTGACATGACAACATGTCACTTTATATTAATAATACTAATTGGAGATATAGGATAAAATAGGATATGAATGTATCACCAAATATTGCACTATCGCTACTACATATTTGTTCTAAATAATCTCTACCATGCTATAAATACATATTAATATATCATTTTCAAAAGCCATTGCTGCAGTGAAGGACCCTGATTTCTAAAATACAGTGCGTCCCAGAAAAAAAAAGAAACCGAGATTTAGCAATCATTTATCATAACTTAATCATAAATAAAATAGACAAATGACCTACCAATTTAAAGCTTAGAATCTCTTCTTTCATCTAATTTTACTTAGATTATTTCTCATTCACGCATGAGTGAGCAAATACAATTTGGAGAAAGGATATCAAAAACTCATTTGGCGGGGGTATCTGGGTTTCAAAAAGAAAACCAAATTTTTGAAAAGTTCAATATCTCCTCTTTAATTTCATACCTAATTTACAGAAAATGGTCAAGAAATAAGAAAGTTCTGGTCATTTGAAATAAGGCTTGAATTTCAATAATTTCATAAAATGAAGAGGCTCTCCAGGCTGACTTTCAAACTCATTCTACACCAGCCATTCTCAATTACTTTTTTTGAAGCTCCACATTTCTTGTTGTCTTGTTGAGAATCTGTAATGCGCCACTATCCATTACGCAAACCAGCAGAGTATTTTGGAAGGGGTCCAGAGGCCCCTGGTGGGGGTCAAGGGGACAGATCCCCCAGAAGTTTTGGAATATTAGAAATTTTAAATGGAATGATTTTCCAAGGGCTGAAATTCAAGCGTTGCACTGCACGAACGCCCAAAACTACCCCCTTCCTCTTTCATGTCTTTCTCTCTCCCTCTCACTTTAACAACTTCGGATTATCACTTAAGTTTCAAGTGAAGATTTTTTTTTGTTTTCTCTTTGTATTAAAATGATCACCAAATCCCCATGTTACTGGTCGATTTTTTTCATATTTCTCCCAATTTTTCCTTATTTTTTATTTGTTTATTTTTTTTTAATACCGGCTCCGAAGCGCCACTCCGCAAGGCTCGATGCGCCACAAGTTGCGCGTCGAGCCTT
Source organism: Lytechinus variegatus (assembly GCF_018143015.1). NCBI lineage: Eukaryota > Metazoa > Echinodermata > Echinoidea > Temnopleuroida > Toxopneustidae > Lytechinus > Lytechinus variegatus. Next base: position 44,354,312 of record NC_054744.1, on the reverse strand, counting down.
GCGAATCCCTTGAGAATCCCTGCTCTTCACTCTGTTTTGTTGACGATCAGCCATGCATTAAATCTTTTGTTCACCATGCGAAAGCTTCTGTGGGAAACTGGTGAAAACACGTTTATCTCATGAAATTATGGAAATACAAGCCTTAATTAAAATGACCAGAACTTTTTTATTTCTTGACCATTTTCTGTAATTTAGGTACCAAATTAAAGAACAGATATTGAACTTTTCGGAAATGTGGTTTTCTTTTTGAAACCCAGATACCCCCGCCAAATGAGTTTTTGGTATCCTTTCTTCAAATTGTTTTTGCTCACTCATGCGTGAATAAGAAATAACTTAAGTAATATCAGATGAAAGAGGAGATTCTAAGCTTTAGATTGGTAGGTCATTTGTCTATTCCATTTATGCTAAAGTTATGATAAATGATTGCTAAATCTCGGTTTCGTTTATTCTGGGACGCACTGTATATCACGACAATGTTAACATAATAAAGCTATAACCACAAAGAGGAGAAATGACAGACAAAGATGCATGGAAACATTTTAAAAGGAGGGAATCAGTGACTCTCAATCACAGAAATATATCTTTTTCTAATAGCTTTGGATAAATTTGATTTTTAAATTCCTTGTATACACTCAGAAAAAAAATGCAGAAACGAATAATAGATTAGTAAAGTGTTCACAAACATGTTTTTAAAGGACAAGTCCACTCCAACAAAAACTTGATTGAAATAAAAAGAGAAAAATTCAACAAGCATAATACTGAAAATTTCATCAAAATCGGATGTAAAATAAGAAAGTTATGGCATTTTAAAGTTTCGCTTATTTTCAACAAAACAGATATATGAACGAGCAAGTTGCATGCAAATGACAGAGTTGATGACATCACTCACTCACTATTTCTTTTGTATTTCATTATATGAAATATGAAATATTTGTATTTTCTCGCCATTGTCATGTGAAATGAAGTTTCATTCCTCCCTGAACATGTGGAATTTCATTATTTTAACGTGTTGTGCTTTAGGCAAGGAGGCCCTAATCGTCAAATTCGTAAAAATTGAAATATTGTATAATTCAAACAATAAAAAAACAAAAGAAATAGTGAGTGAGTGACATCATCGACTCTCTCATTTAGATGTAACTGGCTCGTTCATATAACTATTTTGTTGAAAATAAGCGAAACTTTGAAATGTCATAACTTTCTTATTTTACATCCGATTTTAATGAAATTTTCAGCATTGTGCTTGTCTGATTTTTCTCTATTGATTCAAATCAACATTTTTCTGAGGTGGACTTGACCTTTAACTAGAGAGATTTCTACCGAATGGTTTATCGACCCTCTTCACAGAATCTTTTTAAAGGTCAAGTGACACATGTATGTTTTCTTTTTTTAATTATTTCTCCCCAGGTGAATATGGTGAATATGAGTCAAAATTCACAAACGAGTGAGTTGAATCACACATTTAATTTGTCTTTATGTGTCCCATGACACACTTTTGCGTGACATGACGCATATAATTTGTGATAAAGTGTGATGGCCATTGGTGTGTCATTGTGATTTTTGTTTCAAGTGTGTCATGTCACACATAAGTGTGGAGTGTGTCATAAGACAAACTGGTTGTTTAATACGTCATTTGATTCAATTTTATGTGTCATTTAACGCTCACTTACTTTACGGGATCAACTGTCGGGGATAAGTTAAGTCATTTTAAGCTCAAGTTCAAGTTGACCTCAATTCTACAAAACATTATACATGCCATCATCGAAGTAGCAATGATTTAAAAATAATCAAGATGCAGAACTGAGGTGATCTATTAAAAAGCACAGCTTGTAAGACATAGATCACATGTGAAACATAGTGCAAAGATACATAAGAATGCATACATATACAACATATAAGCGAACAGAATATGAGAGAAAAAAGTGTAGAGGGCAGAAGTTTAAGGAATAGAATTAAGAAAACGGCAGGGCTATGAATTATATTGAAAAGTTGAGATAGAAGAGGAGAACCTAGAGAAGAAAGAGTGAAGAGCGAGGGAGGGGAGAATAAAAAAAACAAATGTACGCCATGTACCTAAATTCACAAAAACACACACGCACATGCGCAATCAAGGAAGTTAATAATAAAACACGAGAAATTAAAATGTACATTAAAAAATACATAGTATGTTATTGACATGGATGTGTGATGTCACATGTGAACTGCTTTCCCTTTGATGGACTATAAATACCCCCAAATGTATCTTTTTGCTTTTTTCTTAAGGTGATACAAACTCTTTATCCATGATGCATTTTTGTTATATCTGCATTACATGCCCTCTTAATGAAAGAACACATGATCTATGGATAGATGTGATAAAAGAGGCAGTTTAAGTGAAATATATACTGACGTAATGGGGAGAGTTGTTCGCAAGTGACATCACACATCTTTGTCGCATTGCCAATGTGAGGATCTCCATAGCATTAGTGATCGCAATATTCAAATGCTTATAACTCTCTCATTACTTGTCTGAATTTTCTCGGATTTTCGTTGATCTGTTTCTTTCATATTTCTGTTTTCACACAAGCTATCTCGTTTCGAAGGTTTCATTCTCCTTTAATTTAACATTTGTCGGTTTATTTTTTAAGGGTTATGTAAATTATAGGAGAGTTGAAAACAACTACTTTTCATTCGATACATCACCATGATCACGAATTTCATCTCTAGGGCCACGAATGAAGGTAATAAAACGGTGTCTCAGGATATATAGCAAAATGTAATATTGAAACAATGTTTACGCGCTCTTATGAAAACATGATGAGTATACCTAGGACAAGCCGCAAGGGGTTTAATTTTTACAAGAAGACAGAAGAAAGCTCATATCCTTCCCAAGAGGAAATATGATGTTCATCCAAACATAAGAAAATGATGTGGAACAGGTCTTTGAGCATTACAGCGGCTCATATAGCCCAGAGCGTAAAACGTTCTGATCGTGTTTATTAACATCGATGACAACCATGGAAATAAGCCTTATTTCACTATTCTTCGTCATCTTGTTCATTCCATTAGATTGGTACCTTATTATCTAGGATGATCTGTTAAATTCTCCACCCCATATCATTTTCGTTGTCATGGTTACCAATCACAAACCTTTAAAACACACACGAACGCACCATCCCATCGGCTTTACATAGATGATTAGATATTTTATCTATCTTATCTTTGGCTCGTGTGAATAATAACCTTATTTTCTTCCCCATCCAAGCTCGTAGCGGGGGGGGGGGGGTTAGGTTCGGGGGTTTGATTCCTCTAAATTTTCAAAAACAAGAACAGTTTCTCGAAGACGAAATTGTCAACAGTTTTTTATTGATGACATTTTTTTTCGCTTGTCACAGTTTTCAGCAAAGAAAGAAAAGGGATCGAACCCCTTAATAATTCAAGACCCTGGCTAAACAGGAATGTACAAGTATGAACATTAACAGGGAGTCCAGTAAACAACATCATTTAAAAAGGAATTTCGTCCATTTTGAATTAATTTATTAATGATTCTAGATAAATCGGTATTAGACTATTTAGCATTTTGAAAACAAGAACATGATATTGATATCATCTAAAATAATTAAATAAATGGCTTGTGGCATTGCTGGTAGATTCCAATCTAACCAAACATTCTTTATCTGTGAAAGCAAAACACATATACCCAAGAAAACGAAGCAATTATATGAAATAAAGAATTCCCTAAAATGCTGAATCGCCTCTCTGAAGAATCAGTGTCACGTGTCGATTTTTATGTTATATCAATGTGATCATCGTTTTAAAGTGACAGGTGAATATACATTAAATAGAGAACTTTAAAGGAAAGGGTCAAATGAAGTCGAAATAAATAAACTTTACCAGTTATATAACAATATCCCATTAATATGGAAAGGTCTTTTGAAGAAAACTTATTTCTCGGGAAGACACTGATCTGATACTTGAATTTATATTTAATAAACCACTTAGGTTAAACGAGTAGGTTGAGGGGATTTCAATTCAAAATGTTGTATTAGCTTATATACACTATAGAAATTATTTGTATGCATTTAAATTTACTACTTGTAATGATTGTGCATTCTGTGATAAAAATTAAGAAACCTACGAGCATTTATTTTTCAAGTGCGAAAAAATAAGAGATCCATGGAAAAACTGTGGTGTTTTTTAAACTGAATTGATGTCTAACATATAAATTGGGAGGGAATTCACATTGGTACAAAGATATGCAATGTAGAGAAGGAACAGTTGGTTAATCACATAATACCGTCAATCAAATACATGATCTTTGTTTATAGTAGGAATGTAAATAAGCCCCCTTACCTCAAGAAATTAAACAAAAAATATTAAAAATTATCACGAGGAGAAAAAAATAGCTGAAGAGAGAGCACTTTTGTGCACCATCTCAAAAAATGGGAAATGTTCACCAATAGAGGTGGCGAACCAGGCACGGATATCATGGATTGATATTGATAGTACAGGAGGGTGTGTACTTCCGAGGGTGTGTGTGTGTGTGTGGGCGGGGGACTGTGCGTGTGTTGGGGTGATGTGCGGTGTGGGTGTGTGAGTGTGTGTGTAGGGGGGGGGGCTGTGCGGTTGCTGGGGGTGGTGTGCGGTGTGTGTGGGGGGTGAGCTGTGCGGTTGTGGGGTGATGTGCGGTGTTTATGTGTGTGTGTGTGTGTGGGGGGGGGCTATGCGGGTGTTGAGGTGGTGTGCAGTGTGTGTGTGTTTGAGGGGTGGGCTAAGCGGGCGTTGGGATGGTGTGCGGTGTGTGTGTGGGGGGGGGCTGTGCGGGTGTTGGGGTGGTGTGCGGTGTGTGTGTTCGATTGTGTTTCATTTGTGCTTTAGATTACGGGGAGGGGGTGTTTTGAAGACAGATTAAACTTCTCTCAGACCTTCAGTTCAGTTATGTTGCGTGTTTATCATATGTTTCAACGATAATCAATGATGTATTTCTTTTTACATGAAAATTGAAAATGTTTTGTTAGTTGCACTTTAATGTATGTATTTTTGGATTTTGGAGAGATATGAAATATTACTTTAAAAAGTTTCAATTTGTTTTTTTTCTTATAGTCTTTATTGAATTGATCATTTAGTTCAAAAACATAATTATACATAATCTGAAACATTACATAACACATAATCTGATGGTATGTATTATACAAAATTACACAACAAATTTGTTACTGAGCAAAAGCATAGGTAAGTTACAAGAGTTACAGAATATTAGATTCAAACAATTTAGATTCTACCATTTCTATATCGATAACAATGCGATACACACAAGAGACCCAATTGACGTACATGATACTTCTGACAGTTTCATGTATAAACTCAAGGGGGGGGGGGATTTTTTTTCTTCAGATTATTGGGATCGAAAATATTTTTCTGAAAAATTTTATTCATCAGGGGGAATGTACCATCTTTCGCTCATTGATGAGTATCATGCTACCACTTTTCTACTGAATAAATGATAGTTTCTGAAAGCTTATATTCATTTCTTTCACTCTATATTCTTTTCATGTCTCCCGATCCTCCCCATTTTTATTAAAAAATCTCCGAACAATCGGCAACGGCAGGGGACTAATATGCCCCCGAATAAAATATACATATATTTAAAAAAATAAGGGGGGGGGGGGTAACGTCTGTAGTAATATTCTTTTAAGGTCCCGAACGAGCGGAGCGAGAGAGCAAAACTTTTGACATTTGAACATAAAATTCAAATTTTGTGACACATTCTGACAACACTATTCAGAAAATAACATTTTATCCCTTTTCTTTTTCTTTTGTAGCATTGTCTCCTTTTTTTAAATTTTTTTTTGGGGGGTCCTGTAACTTTTGGGGTGCAATTAATGTAAGGGGGGGGGAAGTTTGAAATTGAGTCTCTGCAACTCGGAGAATCAGATTATTCCATGCAGATAAGAGGCGTGCATCTTTCATTAGAATTATGAAAATTTAATGGGTCGGGGGGTCACGATCTACACCGTGTCGCATGGGGCATGAAATCGATTCACCCTGAACGCTATTCTGAAAGATTGCCTGTCTTTCTGACGAGGTCAATGAAATAAAGAAAAACAGTATAATCACTGTCACCCTTGGTCATTATTCTTATATTTTGTTATGAACTGACGATTATTCGCCTTATTCAAAAGTATATAGAAAACATTAATTAATGGTGATGAATTAATAGGAATGACTGGATGGTGTTTTTAAAAACAAAATAAATATTATGGCAAAATTTGCTATGCCATTGACACGTGATTAGTCAGTATATGGTTTGGTAACGAGTTGTACTCAGTGGGGCATCAACGGAAGAGGAGGGGGCTAAATGTGACGTTATATTTTTCGCTATTGAATGGCAGGGGTATACGGTATATTTCATACGGCCCCAGCAGAATTTGCTTTTCTCCCTTCGTTCTCCCTTTTCTCATTGTACCATAGTGATTACCATTACTGTAAGTCCAGGAACCCCTGGCTTTCAATTACATGTATATATATGTACAAATGTATATATACTGAATGAACTGCAAACGAACCCATAGCTATTGGCGCAATCCCATATAAACATGTATATACGTATATTCCTTAATAAACTTTTTTCAGGAAACTGTACATATCATTTAATGATGAATACTTCACTTGACTTCAGAATGACGCACAGAGATAGACCATACTCTAAACTGTTTCGGGTTAACCCTCAGCAGAATATTGATAGAAGAAGCTGGATGTTAAATTCTAATTTTATTGCAGATTTTAATTTTTAATATCCGATGGTAGTATCTAATAAAGAATGAAAATCCATTACTTAAAAAAGAATCCTTACAAACAAAAGACAAATTGGGAAATTGAGAAGCATATATTTTAGAACACCACAGATTGGCTCCTGGTGACAGTCTGCGTTCATAGAGCGGGAGTGGAGGGGGGGGGGGGGGTGGCCGTACCCTTGTCAGACAACCGTGGTGGGGCAGCTTTTTCAAAGGCTGGGTTGAGTAGTTTCCTGTACCAGTTGATAAATTTTTGTCTGTGTGTCACGGCTCAAAAAGCGACGACAGTGCTACATTTCCATCTATTTTAGGCCGCTTTGATTCTGTTCTTTTTCTGAAATGTTTGGGTTGAACTTCTTTGCAAACTTTATTAAGAATAGCACATCCGCTCCTTTCTATTTATTAAGCTGTTCAATAGGCCTCCGTGGGGGTTTCTAGAATGATGTATTTTATCAATTATGAAAAGATATTAAAGATCGAGATGATATTCAAGCTTTCCTTTTACTCACCATAACCCAAAAGATAGTGTCAATTGGTTGTCACCGCCACCGGCATGGTCTACTCTCCGTTTGGTTTCACGATTTTTGTATAACTCGCCATTTACCCAATTTACCATTTTGTCTAATTTCCAGCTATACATGTAGTACCCATTCTGTCAGTTATTAATTTGGTCTAACACCACTTTATTCATATATTTAGACAAACTGTTTATGAACAGAATTTGCGTTTTTGAAAAAAACCCAGTAAGAATTAAACCAACTATTCCATTAACCAAGAGAAATAACAGATTCATATCAGATCCAGTAGTCGGCCCATGGTTTAGCCGAGATTGTGTTAATCAATCTGATAATTATACCATCTACTGTGGACCATTTTATGAATACAAACCTGCAAGAATAGTAGTTTTCAAATGAAAGAGATTGCTTCATCAAACCAACATTTTTTCTCTTCTGTTTCTCAGCCCAAGTATAGCGTACGTGGAAGGATATGGGATCTTGACAATGGACCTTCTCACTTTCAGCTTCGTTTCAAGTTATATGAGCAACTTCAAAGACACTCTGGTTTCCTCCAGACATGTCTGTAGTTGTCTCATCAAAATGCTGATTGCCTGCAATCTTATCCCAGCCTTCTTTGTATCGATTTGACTAGAGATGCCAAAACAGGACCACCCCCCCCAAAAAAAAGGGATGAAGACGATGGGATATTCGAAGAAATGAGAGAACTACAGAGAATATAACTTTAAATAATACCTAGTTTTCAGTTGGGAGCGGTAAAACAAGAGAGAGAGATATACATAGACAGAGAAAGAGAGACGTGACCGGGGGAGGGGAGGGGAATGAAAGAGAATGTGTATATATATGTGTGTGTGTGTGTGTGTGGGGGGGGGGGGTTATAAAAAAGGTATAAAAGGGTATAAAATGTAGAGGTGTTGTGGCTCAGTGGATAAGTCTCCGGACTGTGAACCACAAGGACCGGGGTTCAAATCCCACCGCAGCACTAGCGTCCTTTGGCAAGGCGTTTATCTACATTTGCCACTCTCGACCCAGGTGTAGTAAATGGGTACCCGGTAGGAAGAAATTCTATGAATGCTCGATGCGCCCGATCAGGTTAGACGTGCTAAAGCCGGGGTAATAGTATGCAGCGCATAGAAACATTTGTATTAAGCGCTATATAAATGTTGCATGTTATTATTATTATTATTATTAAAAAGAATGAAAACATTCACTGAGTATGGCGGGGGTATATAATCTTAATGTTCTCATGATTCTTGTAAAGGTAATGTTTTTCAGGTCGTAAAGTAGTGAACATTAAAGATCTATTCATTTCAATGTTTTCTTTTAAATGTCAATATAAATGGCAATGGGTGTAAAGGAAATCGTTTTTTTTTTTATTGCAACCACATATGAAACTATAAATTGCAAGTCCAGTTTCCAATAAACCAATTCAGTTAAATTTACCTACATGTCAATTCTTGTGTACTTAAAGCAATTCTCTATCAACAAAATTCCCAGTTTTCCAGGACGCATTGCATATTACCTCAATTTGCATCTCTTTTGTCAACACGTCGATCCAGAAGATAACATTACGACTTTTTAGAAAGAAACCATTTTGTCCTATCTTACGGCCATATTATCTCTATAGAAGAGAGAGGAAACTTGCCCTTTATATTTTAAATTGATTCAATGAAAGAAGCAGGCGATGCCCTTCTCTTTAGCAATTCAGCAAATATCTCCTAGCAGTGATTCTTGATATTCCAAGTAAATGTTGCGGGTGCTTTTCAACGGTGCCCTCTTTTTCCAGACGAGATTACACTAGAATTTTTTTTCTTCGTAAAAAACAATTATCAGTCTATTGGATTTTTCTAAGCATTTTTTATCTAAGCAAGAAATTCACCCGCTCACGCGGCGCCAAATAGGTATACAATTTTTTTAAATGTAACTTTGCATATGTTCTGTCTGTAAGTGACAAGTTTATCATCGATGTCAATGATAGCCGTATGGTAAGAAAAAAATCAAGAAATCATCAATGATATTTTTTTCTTTTTTAAATTCTCGAGGAAGCTTGTAATGAGAATGAGATTGTATTAACAGAATTAGAAAAGTAGCTTCACACAATAACATTTTTGAAATTTTCGGCTTTCCACAATTTTAGCAATAAAGGGGGAGGTGAGATGAAGTGTGTGAGCAATGCCATGAATGTGGGAGTGCCTCCAGGGGCCCGTTTCATACAGTACTTGCAACTGATGCAACTTTGCCATTAAGGCAACTGCCATTGTAACAAGGCTCAGCAGCCAATCATAATCAAGGTTTCCATGGTAGTTGCCATTATGGCAAAGTTACAACAGTTGCAAGTCCTTTATAAAACAGGCACCGGTTTTGGAATTCACCTCTTTAAAGGGGTACTCCGGCTTGAAATTAACTATATCTAAATAAATAAAGTAAAAATTTACCAAGCAAAATGCTCAAAATTTCATCAAATTAACAATAAACAAAATAATTGCTGGCAAATTTTACAGATTTACATGAATTGTAATTCAGCGGAAAAGAAAATGTCTCATGAATGGGAGGCTGTGGGCTCAATCCTGGACAGAGTCATATCAAAGACTTAAAAAAATGGGACCTTCTGCCTTCTTACGAGGCGCTCAGTATTTAGACTGCATGGAGAAGGGTAATGCTAACATATTAAGTTATGCAGGTAGAGCAGTTTCCCAATTGAAGTGGCTACTCTGGGTAAATAAAACGTTATCATTATCATGTACGTCGTCATGAATAATCATTAATTTGGCTGATGGTGTCACATCCCACTTTGCCTTTTCTTACATTATTACATGAAATAATATATGTATATTTTTATAAATGTGTAAATGATATACGTTTCCCCGAAATTATGTCTAACTTATAATAGATTAGGTTGCAGCAATGAATGTCTAATGCATTAAATCTATTGTCAATCAAATTTTGTAGTTCTTGGAGGGAAAAAATGAACAAACATTATATCATGTAATGAAAAATAACAAGTAGTGATAATGACACCATCAGCTTGTTCATTGAATATTCATGAAGACATGCATAGAACTGTTCACTGAAATAATGAAAGTCATTAAAATGTCATAACTTTGTTATTTCTTGTCCAATTTTGATCAAATCTTCAGTGTTTTGTTTGCCTGATATTTCTTTATTCTGTTTAACTCATAATCAAAATCCAACTGCTATTTCGTATCCTATTTTTCTGCGTGAAACTGACTTTCTGACTTTAGCAGAGGAAACCAATGTATAAATATCATATGCCCTATACCCCAGTAGCATCGTAGACTGTTGGAACCTTAAATACAATGTCAACAGATGAATAAGACTATATTGCCTTTCATTCAATATGTTCAAATGAATATCAATATTTTTAAAAGTATGAATTATGGAGCATAATCCATTTCTCTGTGGTATAAAAAGACCAATTAAGCGAAACATAATAAACATTTCAAAAAATTAAAGAAGGGTACACATTTTGATGACAAATAAATCAATTCAAAACCAACAAGTACATATCAATGGAAAAATATATTGGATATTTACTCAATCATTCAACAGAATAGAAGAAGATGGCAAAACAAAAATCATGAATAAATCTATCATACATGAAAAAAGGAATCTATTCTGGTTAGGGTTCACATCATCTACCAACAATGGACAATTACTATCACCATTTGAATCACCTCCTTTTCCAACTGTAAAGTTATCCTATGTCTAAAGAGAGATAGTAGATACCCTTTGTGCCTAAGGACCATGTCAATTAATGAAACTCAACCGTACCAGCCTTGTATCCCATTCCCTTTTCTCAACTGCCAAGGTCCCCGACTGTCTCCTCTTCTTATTTTTTCCTTCCTTCGTCTCTCTTCAACTGCCACTGGGGTGAAAAGTAGAAATAAATAAATAAAATTGATTTTTCTAAATACGAGACACTTTGGAGTTTCTTCGTATAGTGCGGTTTGAAGAGCCCTTTAAAACGAGTGAGCATTACACTCAATAACGAGATGGGCACCAATCATCCACCCGCCAAGCCTCTCATCCAATGTCGCTATCACTCCCTCTTTCTCTTTGTCTCTCTTTCTTTCTCAATCTCTTAAAATGTCCTTGTTTATCCTTTCATGTCAACGGACCTACCTCATCTACACTCACTCTCCCAATAACTAATGGTCTTCAGCTACCCCGATCTCCCACCCAGTTATTAGATGCTCGTACGCTCCCACACACAGGTGTTCACTCCTCTCTAATCTTAGGGAGACGTTTCCACCTGTACCGTTGAACATCATTAGGCCGGTTATAATTATCCATCTATATATATCTTTTTGGTTCTAGGGGCAGTCGTCAGTACGTCGCTCTAGCGGTACTGGCAAAACAAACAATAAAAACCGATAGGACAGCAGAACAAGTGTTATATCTCATAGAGTACATAGCAACACGCATGCTAATAATGTATCAAAATAATAAAACTAATGTATAATATTATTATAAGTTTATCCTCTTTCCATATAGCCGTTCAATTGATAAATTTTCCAGCTTCAGTAATTCTGTTCAACTAAGCCTATAATTGATTGTTTTTTTTTCATTATAAACATGATGAATTGTAGCTTTGTGAGAACTTGATAGCTTAAAACCAAACAATAAGGGGAAGGAAGTTGGGGACTGGTGAAAAAAAGCTTAATTGTTTTCTCCAACTTTCATGAATTTTTTTTTGCATTTCTCATGATGCTCTTAATTTATCGGATAAGCAAACAACAATTTTGAAATATCCTTTCGATGTTCCTCTTTACGTCTTTACGAATTTAGCCTTTGGACATTAAGACATTGGGAAATCATATTGAAAACGGGTAACCAGGGGAGCGCTTCATAAATTGATTTGTCAGACGTTTGATCCCACAAGTAATATTTCATCTGACAGTTACCACAGGGAAGTGTTGGTTACCATATCAACAGTGCTTCTCAGCCAATCAGAATTGATTTTTTTTCAGATCTGACAATTTTTCCTAAGAAAAATGTTAATGAAAATGTTCCCCACATGACTAATAATTTGTATCAGAATACATTATGGAGGAACCAATATTGAGCAAGTTTCAATCTTGATTCTCAAGAATTCAATATGCTAAGTGTAAATCATTATTCACTGCAATTAAGATGATTTAAGTACAACGGAGTTTGATATTTAATTATTTTATTCAAAGTAATCCATGTGTATGAATAGCAGGATTGATTATCTTATTTTTGTCGTATCTAGGTATCAATAGAAAAGCGCCTTGTTCTTCATTGCAATGCACCCCTATGGCCGAGAGGAAAATCGTCGTAAATGAAGATTATTAATGACATCGTTGGCATTAATAATCCAAGTCAAGTACACTTGAAGAAGATTGACAAATCAATTACCGCCGGTTTTATTATACGATGTTTTTATCCAATAACAAACATAATGTTTGGAATATAGGTACTTGTTCAAAGGTTAAGCAGGGGTGGATCCAGCTGTCGCCAATAGGGGGGGGGGGGGGGGGAACACCGATTTTTTTCACCCATACGATCCCTGATCGGATGCTCAAAGTTGATTTTTTTTCTTTGAAGAGGTTGTCCCAGTGGCGTAATGAGCCACAAATAAGAATTTGTGAGCGGAGCGAGCGAGCGAAAATGTTGATATTTTTATCACAAAAATCCAAGTTATTGTGATAGATTTGGACATAACATTTGAAAAATAATATCATTTTTCACCCTTATCCCTTTCCTTTTCTCTTTTTCGTTCTTGCTCGTGATTTTTTTATAGGGGTGGCAAAACGGCCATTTCCTACCATTCATTTATTAGCTTTACTCTTATGAAACAACATACATGTGCAATAATCTCATAAGCCGTATTTAGATAGTGCGAGAGCAAAGCGCGAGCTAAAAATATTTGGAATTTCAAGTATTTTGTCCTGAAAATCGACGATAATGGGCAATGCTTATGAACTTGAACGAGATGCGTATTTAATTAGATAATTAAGTTTTAATATGCGGTCTGGCCTGATAGAAAAGGGACCTGTTAAGGACGTTTTGCTGTTAGCTTGTTAACTTGTGTGATTAATATGTCTCCCTTATAATGAAATAAGTTCCAGCAATAAATATCTAAATACACTAAATCCGTTGTCGATCCAATTTTTCTAGTTCCTGGAGGAAAAACATTGAATAAACCTAATTTCATATTATAAAATACAAAAAATGTGGGGATATGACATCATCAGCCCACCTAATGAATATTCATGACGACTGTTTTTCACAAAATATGGCAAAACTTTAAAATTCAATAACTTTTTTATTTGTTATCCGATTTTGATAAAATTTTCGGTATTTTGCTTAGTGAATTCTACTCTATTTATTAAGTTATAAATGCTTTCAGCCCGGACCATCCCTTTAAGACGATGCATATTTCAACTATAATATAATGCGAGCGCGAAGGGCGAGCTGAAAAAAATGATATTTCATTGCATTTCATTTCATTTATTTCCACAAAAATAAAATATATACAATGCAATATACAAATACATTTTGAAATTATGGTGGACCAAATGAAAGCTCATCAGGCTTGTTTGGATGGCCCAAAATAACATTCATAAGCGCACATACTACGTAATACATAATACATAAAACATAATACATACTTAATCAAAAAAATACATCCTTTTGGCATAAGACAGGACAGGGAAGAAAGAGGAAAGAAACAGAGAGGCTATGATTATTTGTCAAGAGAAAGGGGTTGCTCAGTGTAAAGTAAATTTCGTTTGTAATCAAAGTTGAAAAGTTTACGTGTCTTTGCTGTCCGAAGTTTAACAGAGAGATTGTCTAAAACTGGATACTTTTAGCATGTTTTGAATAAAGATCAAACTGCGCGTATCGAAATAAACATGCGTGCGCGTGTTTTAGAGTTAGACAGAATCTGGGCATTCTGAATACATTTCATTTTTATCATGAAAATGCGTGCGCGAAGCGCGAGCTGAAAATATTTGATATTCCGATATGGAAAGGGTCAATTTAAGCACTATCTAAAGCACTGTGTAGGGAAATTGTGAAGTGGATGTGGATATAACACTTATATAATCAATAATTGCAGCGCGAAGCGCGAGCTGATATTTCTATTAATATTTTGACCTAGGACCGGGACATTCTAGGCCTAAGGACAATTTGTCATCATATGAAAATGATGACTATCTTCCTATTCTTCTTCCTAAGTGCGAAATTAAACTTGTCGATATTCCTTTCTGAAAAGGGAAAATTAATATTAGAAAGTAATGAAATTTTTATTATCATATTTAGTAATCCCATAAGCCTAATGAAGGCGAGAAATTTGTTGAAATTTAGGCCTGAACTATGGATATGTTAAGCATCTTTGTAATCATGAACAAGATTCATGGGTTGATATATTTTTAACAATTGATGCGAGGGCAAATCGTGAGCTCGCGAGCCGAAGTTTGTGATAAACTGTCATAAAAGGGGGATTTTAAGTACTTTGTTATAGAATTAACATAGAGGTATACATAACTCACCAATGAAAATGCGAGCGCAAAGCGCTAGCTCATATGCCTTCGTTTTTTTACTATCAGATGCTTAAAAAGGAATATTTTGAAATTCTTATGGTTTACACACAGGCAATAAGTAGGCCCACTTGGCAAATCAAATAATGCGAACGCACAGCACAAGCTGCAAATGTTGATATTCACAACAAAAAAACGGACATTTTACAGAGCACTTAAAAAAAATCAATTAGTAAATCAAATAAATTGAAAAATTGATGTCCGAGCTGAAATATGTTTTGAACATAGACTTCAAAACTCGACATTTTAAGCTACATATAGCCTAATGAGCAATATATGTATCTCATCGGACAGGCAATGCGAGCGCGAAGCGCGATCGAAAATTTAAGATAGTGACATCAAACATTAATTTTTTCCCGAAGTCTTCCCCTTTTTTCTGACCTTCCTGATTTTCCACATGGTGGCAGTTGCTACTTTTACTTCAGTAATATGTACGATGCAATAAAATGCTGCATTTAGATAACACTCTTCACAATGGATTCATCACAGGGCTTTACAAAGAAACAAATACTCATGGAAAAATATGAATTTAAATCACGAGTAATTAACTACTAAAAATAAATATCTTTAAAGACCGTTGGAAAGATTACGAAGATAATTCACGGATGCAGGAAGGCAGCTGGTTCCAGGGGCGTGGTGCGGTAGCAGCGAATTATCTTTCAATTGAAGAAGTAGCAGATCTTGATCTTGCCAACACAGTATCACCATCAGTCTATTTGGTAACAAAAACATTACTAGTAATTATATACAAAACAATGTTCAGTCGAACAGTCACTTATATTCTCAATTATTATCATATGTCAGTTTTGTCCTCTGCATTCCATATATCGCACCCTTTGCTTCTTTAGATGTCATGCATATATTGAATATATGGGTCCCTTTGCATAAAAGTTACCATTATGGAAACTTTGCCAACCAATTGTAACTTGCATAAAATCCTTGATTTTGATTGGATGTCGATCATCGTTACCATGGTAGTAATCATTGGATGACAAAGTAAATTTTATGTAATGGGGGCCCTGGTTGATATTTTGTTTCATCTTCAACCACACATGTTCTTACACTCCTAATAGATCAGGAACATTTACCTGATAGAAAGATAACATAAGCTCTTTTTTGGAAAAAAAAACATGTCCCTTCATCATATCTATCTGCTTTGGGATTTATTACAAGAACATAGCAAGAATGCTAAAAAAAATCACTGGAAATCTTAACTTCCAAATGCACTTATGAATCTATTACAAAGTAGTACAAGCAGAAGTTCTCCCCCACAAACACAAAAGGGTAGATAAGAGCATAAAGTACACAATTTCTGAACTAGATAAACAGCAACAAAAGCCCCCTGTCCGTATGTTCTAAACCAATACTTTTTTATAAGTATGTTGCAATTCCATGTTCATCTGTGTTTTCCTACTCACTTCTGTATTTTGATAGACGTCTTTGTATGATACCATAGTAACTGAACTTTATCAGAGCTGACATTGTTAACATCCTTGATCAACCACAATCTAATGCTTTATCCATCTTGTCTGAGAGACGTACATCTAATGTGCAACCAATCGAGCGAATCATCTTCTAAAAACGAAATGTAACCCAACGCGAATGTTGCCATTAGATGGGATAAAGTACAGCAATTTAGGATAGGGGTGGATATGGAGGTTAATAGGATTGGACGGGTAAACGAATATATCTCTTCACCGATGGACATAGTCCGATGCTCCCGTCACAACAAATACTCCTCTACCAGACCAATTAGGCATTAGATGATGACCAAACAAAATAACACTTGCTTCCGTCCCTAATAGTGAGTGCATCAGCTGATAAGTTTATTCGTTCGGTATGTACAGGCAGTGAAGGATAAAACGAATATCCCATTCAATGTCACAGTAACACCGGCGAAGACACTTCTAGACAGATCGAACTTATTACCTTATTTTCGATGATTATACCATCGGTCGGTTTGGGGTAAATTTTATTGGTGTGACCATGGTATAACTGATGGGGACCTCCGAATATCCTTGTCATCCCTTGTCAACGATGACCAATGGCACTGCATGTACTGTAGACAATAATAACGCCTTTAATATTAAGACCTTATTTATGAACGAATTACCAGGTGTGTTCACTCCTGCGTTAGGTAAAGTTTGTTATATATCCTCCCGAATCGAGGAACACCGTCTGACAAAGGAGACCTCTACCAGACATATTGATACCAGAAAACTGAGTCCACAGCTGACCTAGTAATGTACAAACTATGCTATGGTTGAGAATTGACGTAATCAATGAAAGGTGTCAATGATACAAAAGTATCTTGGTCCTCGTCAAGACTCGTTCTGGATCAAGGATTTGGGTACTATTGACTGTTCTTGCCATTCCTAGTCATTCGATTGCTTTTTAAAGGATTTTCTGGATGTTTTAGCAGCGGCTGTGAAATTGACTGTGGAAAAGGAAATCCATAGGATGAGGACCCATCCAAATTCATTTTCCAAATGTTAAGGATCTATCGGTATTCAGAATGAAGAGTAAGCATTTTTATTGGCAAGACGGGTATCAACCGAAAAGAAATGCATGTGTACAGGTAAAGATAAAGAAAGTCTGGCGGTAACTGAAACTGAAAAAAATAATGATAATTGAAAAAGTTTTTCTTTTTTAATTTGGGGATTTTCTCTACTATGCACTGACGGTATTTTTGCAACCGTTTCGGAAGAGAAAATGAGGTTAATATGCGAGCTCAAAATGTGAACTGAACAAAAAAATATAATTGTGGTGCAGGGTGACCAGATTTCACAAAATGAAATACGGGACAATCGACAAAAAAAAAATCAAGAAAGAAGGCTACTCAGTGTAAGACTTGTGAAAAAAATATAAAGAATTGGAAGGGAGGTGAACGTAAGAATGAAGGTGATAAATAATAGAAAAGATGAATTCAGAAGAAAGAAAAAATGTAGGGGAAAATGAAGGAAATAATACAAAATAAAGAAAGTTCTAATAAAAGAAGGATGAGCGAGAGAGTAAAAATAGATAAAAATGTCTCCGTCATTATTTGAATTGAATATAGAAAGAAAGAAAAGAAAAGAAGGGAAGATCAATAAATGTGTGAAAGTCAAAATAAAGAAGAGAAAGACAAAAAAGTAAGACATAAGGAGGAGGAAAGAAAGAAAATTAATGTTTCTTTCATTCTTTGAAAGAAAGAAACAAAGAAAGAAGAAAAACAGAAAGGAAGGAGGGAAGGAATGGAGAAAGAAAGGAAAAGAAAGTATAAGGGAAAAGAATAAGGACAAAATGAAATAATAAGAAAGAAAGGAGGAAAGAGAAGGAGGAAAGAATGAAGGGAGGCCAGAATGAAAAAAAAGAAAATAGTGGAAGGAGAGAAAGAACGAAAATAAAAACGAGTGGAAGCGAGAAGGAAGCAAAGAAAAGTTTAAAGGAAGAAAGAATGAAGGAAATAGAAAAAGAAATGTAATAAAGAAGGCAAGTAAGAGAAAGAAGAAAGGAAAGAAAATGAACAGAAATACGGGACAAATGGGCGTCCCGGGAAGGGTTTGTCGGGACGCCGGGACAAAGGGGCAAAATGCGGGACGATCCCGGGAAATAAGGGACGTCTGGTCACCCTGTCGTGGTGTCTTGTCACTTTCAACCTCCTGGCCACAAACAAACAAAGTCCGGTAGAGATTGAAGGAGTCATGAGATAATGTACCGTCTAAAAACGGACCTGACGTTATAAACCACAACACACCTTTAACAACTGAATTCAGAAGAGATTTCGACAGGCAGCTCTTCAAATTGTCCAGACTGCGTCAGAGTATGCAACAAGACACACAGAAATAGGAAGCAATATTTGGAAGGAGAAAGAGGTATGGTAACAGAGGGAGACGAAAGGGAGAGATGCAGAGAGAGAGAGAGAGAGGGGGGGGGGGGGGGGAGAATGTGTCAGCAGAATTTGTATCTGGATTGTAGCCTAATATTTTCATGATTTATTCAGATAATTTTGAAATTGAAATAAATCAGAATGACAAACAAAATCGTGGAGCAAACAGATTGTTCATTAAAAGATTGCTAAAATAAAACAAAAGTATTTTTTTTTTCAATCCTCCCGAATGTTGAGTTAATCGTTAATATTGACAATTTCTTCGTTGACACCTTTCTTGCAGATTAAAGATAAATCATGTGTTCCTCTATGATATTTGATTTACAATTGGATGTTCCGGCCGAGATGTAGCAAATTGACTCGGTAATGATTCACATAATAGATAAACAAAGAAAGGATTCTTCCTTTCATCCAGTGATTCACTTCTCCCCTGTCTTTCATCTTCTCCAGACCGTCTCTCGAGCTTCATGTCGACCTTATCTTTCTATCTACGTTCACAAGGTAGATAGAAAGTACTCTAATGAATAAAACAAACGACTCAAATTAGCATTGTTTAGCAAAGTAGCCAAAAGGTCAGCTTCTTAGTTACATCGTATAAATACGAGCTTATCCTTTTCCCGTTTGTCTCTAAAGGGCATAGCTTTCAAAACAACGGAAAGGATTTGGTAAATGTAGTAGAGCCTCGAGATTGGATCAGAGATGAGAGAATGGTCAGAATGTCCGAGCAGAAGGTTTGATAGTTGTTTAGTTTTATCATGCTTATAGAAGATTGATCATGGTCGAAGAGTATGTCCTCTCCTTTGCGCATTTTGAGTAGGATTTGTAGTAAAGATCTAATATACAGCGTAAGGGAAGACTGAACGTGTTAAAATACAGGCCAGTGTGGGCTCTCACATTCAGTGTGGTTGTCGGCGTTGGGGATGACACCCCATCATAGGAAATCGATCTATGTTAAAGAGCAAACTTGAGACAAATATCCGATCTAACAATCGATAGTGGCGCGTAAAGTGTCGTCTGCTATCCGAAATTACGTAGTCTGTCAACGCTTCTTGTTCGTATAAGTTTCCAAGTTTTTTAATATGGGTTCGGAAACAATTGTTTCATTTTTTTGTTAATACTGAATGTATTGGATTTACGGTATGACGTAAAGACATTGTTAGAGTTTTTCCAAAGATATACAATGAGAGAAGAGGTAATGCCGCAAATTCCTAGATTAACTTGTTGACGTTGCATTAGACGTGGCGAGCGTTAGTGCAATTTCAACCTTCATGCAGTGAGTTTTGTTGTCAAATATTTTTTAAAAATGAATTCATCATCTTTTATAAAACCTTTGTGTCTTGCCCACGCTAAAGAACTTTGTGTGAAATAAATGTCATTTTTTATGACCATCAAATTCCCAATTATCGTTATGTTGCTGCATTTATCTCTTTATTCTATTGTTTATCTTACCGGCTTGCTATCTCATTGCTGTATTTGTTGTTACTGCGTTCTGTACTTTTTACTGCTCTTTTACTGGGGTAAATTTGATTCATTACTCAGACATGAATTATGAGATTTCGATATAGTATTAATTTTATCATTAATGCGTCTCAAATTTCAAATTCATTCAACCAATCACGACAAACAAACAGATACAAATGAAATAATGCAATAACAAGTGAATACAAGTTTTTGATCCTTCAGGCAGATTATAGCGCTTTAAAAGTCAAACAATGCATTACAAAAAGACTAGTTAACTTGGCTAGTGATATTCCGACATACACACATGGACACACACACACGCCCACCCCTCACACAACCCTACGCACACGTCCTATCTCACACAACATCCTCTACATCTAAAACCGAATCATGAGCAAAACATTAAAGATACAGTATATTATTATTCTTTTTTATCATCATCAGCATCATCGTCATCGTTTTCAGCATTGTTTTAATCTGCTGTATAGTGGCAAGGAATTAACATTCTGAATAATTGGACTTAAACTTCAAATTTGTACCGCTACAGTTTAAAAAAATGCTTGATTACTGTCAAAGGTATTGTGATGACCTCGAGTGGATATTCTACAGAGAAATAAAATGAGAATGATTAATGAGTAGTAATATGGGGAATGATTCTTTTAAAGGGGAATGGTATCCTTTAGAGGCCAGCCTCTTGAGACCTCTTCCGTCCTGCCCTGGTGACTATACTACCCATTACATCAGGCTGTGCTCTCTATAGCAACCCTCAACGACTACATTCAACACGTCTCCATGTATATCTAATATGGCTAAAATCTTGAGAAACAAAACAGGTAGAGGGTCTATTTCGTGTCGCCTCCTTTGGAGTGGGGGTAACTAAGTCAAGCGGGTATGGATTATAACACTCCATAGCCCATTCCATGTGCACTACATGATGACGCTTGCTGCATGATGATGAAAAAGAAAATGGAGGAGTTAGATTCATGACATCGTTGATAACAACAAAACCCTCCAAAGCAGTCAATCTTAACCCGCATATCGTCATCGACAGCATGGAAATGACTGATCTGCGTGGTAATACCGTAATGACAAATCGGCGCTGATGCAAGAAACTAAAAAAAAAAAAAACCCCAACAAATAGCAGTGGTTTGGACGTTTGAAAATCTATTCCATTTCTTGTTGAGGTATAGCCTAAAGCTCCCTTCGAGTTCTGTTTAACGGCAGGATGTGAAAGGTTTCTATTTCGTGTTTAGATCTAGGCCTTAGGTACCTTAGTAAGAGTATATGACCACTCAAACTATTCTGCCCCCGGAATAGAGCAATCATGGCATATTTTGATGTCCATTCGATATCGGCTGATCTTTCAGAAAAGATGGATATAAGCCTGAAAAGTGATGATATACGATGAGCCGGCTGAGGTTACAAGTCTAAAAAATATATGAAAAGAATAACGAATTAGAATGAGATTCATGGAGAAGAAAAAACATTAGGATGGAATAATAATTGTGAGCGTATAACAAGGCACAAAGGGAGAGAGAGTGAGAGAGAGAGAGAGTGAGAGAGAGAGGGAGAGAGAGAGAGGAGAGGGGTATACACATACACAGAGGAGTCGAGCAAAGAATGGGGGGGGGGAGACAGAGAGAGATAGAAGGGGGGGGGAAGGGCGGTGGTTCTAAAGGGGTTCAGTCTATATACTTTGAGCACATATCGATTTTAAACATCCTTGTAGGGATTTCCCCTCCTAACATGTGAGTGAAAATATGAACTACCATTCATTCGTGAACAAATTGTATAGATGTAATTATCCAGACAGTGTTCGAACGCTTACATATGCTATAAACGTGGAAAATGATAATTTTTTTTTCCAAAAAGAGCTACTGCAAAGACGTCTATTATTATGTACGGTAGTGCTCGTCACTGCCGCTAGGTCGTTATGAGTAGGCTTTAAAGTGGAGAGTTTTGCATTATGGATGTGAGGTATTTTGTATAATTTAGCTTTGATAATACTAAAGGAATATCATATCATTATTTTTTCTAGAAAAAATATATAATATTTCTTTAAAAAGTTAATTAATTTATGTTTGTTTGGCATTTTATTTATTGACGAGGGTGGAGGTGGAGTGGGGTCACGGAACTTAATTCAGTCCGCCCTACCCCACCCCCTTCGTAATATGAATACATGTAGATATACCGATACCTATTTCTCGATCTGTTGCTAACGGTCATTCAGCTAAATTTAAACTAACTTTTAGTTCACAGGATAGAACTCTGAAACTTTAGAGGAACACATTTCATGACATGAGTAATGATGTAAGGTGCGAAAATCGACCTGGGAAAAAAAAATCGGGTATTCGAAAGGCGATAGATGGACACGCTTATAGCGGGGTCTAACATGTCTAAGTATCTACTTAGGATAGGAAGTGTCATCACTTTTCTTCGATTGTGACGTCAAAAGTGGATATGATATCGAATGTTACGAGTCCTTCAAGATCTCATATCCCAAGGGGTAAGTTGAAGAATATAATCACGAAGCATGGTTTGTGGTCATTTCCTTTTTTTTCTTTCTGAAAAAGATGTTTGTGTAATAGTCTTCCTTTCCATGATGCCAATTCTTGCGCTTTTACAAATGCCGCATTATGCATACGACAAAATCCAGACCTCTGGTAAAATTGTCAGAGTGAATTTATATTTTTAATGGGGTTTAGCTGGAAAATAAAACAGACAATAATTGAGCCAAAGAAAAAAAAAACAGGGTCGATTTTTTTAGGGTTACCAAGTCGCCCCGCCTCGACTGCCATACGACATAAAAAAGCTAAATTTATAATCTCTCCTTTTGTAAAGGTTTTTTTTTTCCATTAGATATTATATTCACCAGAAAAGTGCAGTGTTAGTAACAAGGAATCTTAGAAGGTCAGTGTCGCATTGCTACCATGTAATCGCATCGGCAGCGTCGTGGTGTGGCGGTTCTGACTCTCGCTTTGTAATCAGAGGGTCGTGTGTTCGAATCCCACCATGGCCTAGGCCCTAGCGTCCTTTGACAATGCGTCAATCCACAATGTGCCCCTCTCCACCCAGGTGTTAAATGGGTACCCGGTTGGATGAGAAAGCCTATGTACATGTAGCAATTGAGTCTCTTGGAACTCTTGTCGGAATGCTCCTTAGGGAGTGGAGAAGGTGCATACATTGTATGCGGGCATGCAAGGATCCGATGACCGGGGTAATAATATATCTGTAAAGCGCTTAGAGACGTCGTTTCGATGTGTTAAGCGCTATATAAATGTGGAATATTATCATTATTATTGGAACGCAATATTGTTAAATTTGAAAATATAAATATAACATAGTTCCACGGTTGCCTTATAAATCGTACAAAAGTGCAACCTTTCACAAGTAAAAAAAAAAGAAGACAACATCAAGAGATAAATAGCTAGATAGATAGAGAGAGAGAGAGAGAGAAATGCTGTTCTTACTTGAAATCCAAAGCGGTCTCATATTTAATTTTTGTTTAATCTCGGACAGTGAGTGAAATTGTTTATTGTTATAACCAGCAATATTTGATAAGATTTCGATGCCAGTCTATATACTGTGAGCGTTGGACATCATCGATCTGCGCTTTAGGCGGCTTGTCAAAGGTGTGCGTGCGTCTTTACCTTTATATTCCACGGCGATCCCGCTCAACGTTCCATTGTCCATTTTTCTTTCCTACGGGTCAGTGCTCTTGCCATTCAAGACGCCACCGTTCCCTTTTGCAGCGAAAACGGAAGCGTGCGCTTTGATCTTTTCTTTTGACACCACCCGGTTGTCTCTCCGATAAGATGTTTCTGCATGAGCGCCCTCTATGTCCACGATATCGGCAATTTAGGCAAACTATTAAACGCCCGATCTCTAGTCACTGATCTGAATATTGTTGTGTCCTTGTATCGGTGTGCGAAGTCCAGTGGGGTATATATTTTCAAAAGTTACGCTTTCACATTTTTTGGGGAGAATTTTTCGTTTCGGGTTTCAGTATATGACAAATTTCAATTAGATTTAGATTTCATTTCTTTAATAGAACAAGCTTTAGCCCTTAATAGCACGAGCATGTTGTTTTATTTTGAAGAACATACCGTTAACATATTGAATTTCTGAAAGTAAGTGTTCAGGCGAGGGTAAGATTTTTTTTCATCACACTGAGCCCACACAGTCAGCATTGTCGGGTGAAGAGGAAAAATATGGAATTGTCCTTAACATCTTTGTAAACGAAATGCAAAAACCCACGCAAAAGATACAATATAAATCATACCTTGGTCCAAAAATGATGGCATTTAAAGATATACATTGAAACGCTACCGTGACAAAAAATAACAATAAATACATAAAATGCAACCGTTTTTTTTCTGGAAAAAAGGTTGAAAACTAAGGGCAGCGTTGAAATTCGAATTTGAGCTTAACATAGGCCTATGTTTAATTTAGCCCTCTTATATATATGTTCACTAGCGTACCTACAGGGGGCAGACTCCCCCCTCCCCCTGACGAGTCACAACCCATGCAACGGACCTATCCCTGCCCCCCCCCCCCCCGACGAGAAGTTGAAGACCTTTTTTTTTGCTTGTCAATTTGTTTTAGCTGTGAAATGTCCTTTATATCCTGTTGAGGACTCTTTTAAGGCGATTTTGCCCCCCCCCCATTGTGGAAAATCTGAGGTACGCCACTGCATTTGTTTAAACATTAGAATTCTAGAAACTTATATATTCGCACATAATACAGATGCCGTGCAAAACAAACGAATAAAATATCATTAATTTGAACTTTAAAAAATAAATTGGATGTTCAAGCTGTCATTTCGGTAATTGTAGCTTAAATGCACAATTCTTGAATTTCATTACCCGAAATTCAGAACAAAAAGTACTTTCGTTACTTTTTAAGACCATTACAAACATCAAGTACCATAATTTTATGCATGGTGACCCCACCCCTTCAAACCAGTCCGCTCGGGGGAGGGGACTTAATTATTTCTTTCAATTTTCCTGTTCTACATACAATATTCAATTTTGTCAACTTAATGCTGATGGTTTCTTTTTTTATCCAACTTCATTTCTTCCTTTGAATTTTTCTAAAACTTTTCTATACCTATTTTCTTTTAACCTTCACGTTTGACTTGAACAATACGTGTATATTGCCGTTGATTTCTTCTTCCTATCAAATATCTGAATTAATCTGCAATGTGTGTCTGTCAAATTATTGCAAATTAGATTCCCATTGTCTAAGGTAAACATAATTTACCGACGTAACACGAAAGCCTCTTTGGCCTAGTTTCCCTTCCAACTTTGTACCTCACCTCTTAATTGTATAGCTGCATTCTGTATAGCTTGCATATTCAAATGCGCACCAAAAATAAATTAACGTACAGGAAATGGTAATACCTCGGTCATATTTGCTTTACGGCGGCCATACAGCGAGTCGAAAACAGCCGTTTTATTCATTTTATTCAAATTTCCTATATTTAGCTGGTACAAAAACTGTTAAAATGACTGTTTTCGACTTGCCTTAGAACAAATGTGACCGAGGTATTTAGCATACTAGATCAACAAGGATGGAGTGCATGCTGGTGCGGATCCTGCCGGAGTAACACAATACAATCCAATAAGCGCCGTATTTATTTTGAACAATAGTTGGGCTCTCAAAAGTATTGTGGTCTATTTTGTGACCTCTACTAAAAGAAGTAGTGGGTCTATACGGGGGTCTATATTCTGCACATGGAGGGTGAATCCAGGGGGGGGGGGGGATCCGGCCCGTGTGCCGGCCCCCCTTTGAGAGCCATTATCAATTTTGTTAATGTAAATATGCCATTTTACACAAGTGTGCCCCCTTTGAAACTCACAACATGTATTTTAATGAGAATATGTCGTTCATACCCAAATGAGGACCTTCACTTTAGCCTGGTAAACACCCCTTTTCAAAATATATTTGGTTA
Source organism: Lytechinus variegatus (assembly GCF_018143015.1). Taxonomy (NCBI): domain Eukaryota; kingdom Metazoa; phylum Echinodermata; class Echinoidea; order Temnopleuroida; family Toxopneustidae; genus Lytechinus; species Lytechinus variegatus. Next base: position 44,328,159 of record NC_054744.1, on the reverse strand, counting down.
TTAAAATCCCCGGGGGGGGGGCACTTCCATTCACGAGTGGATACCATGCGCGACCATGGGGTCTCGAAAAGCACCCTAAACACGTAATTTCCATTTTCTGAAAATGCACCCCTTAACAAGTATTGGCGTTTGAAACCCTACCCTTTACAAGTATTGGAAACAAAACGATACTCTTGGCAAATGTTCCCTGAAATGAACCCCTAAACAAGTAAAGGAATGTTTTGTTACGGGTCCTTCGGTCGTCGGCTTGACCTTATTCGGTTTAGAACGACCCAACCTTCGATCTACACCTCGTGCAAATCGGACCCTAAACACGAAGTGTTGGGGCAAAAAAGACATCCTTTATAAAACATTCTATCTTTGTTTTATCATCCCCGCAAATTCGACCCTAAACACGTAATTTTCCTTGCGAAATAGATACCCTTTTTCATTATTTTTGTGTTTTTGACAACCTTACCACGTTACCTACGTAAAGTGCCCTATCGTGAAAAAGACATCCTTTTTACGTGTTTTTTTGGTCGCGCATGGTATCCACTCGTCAATGTAAGTGCCCCCCCCCCTGGGATTAAAATGCACAGAGAGATGGTAGGCAATAAATATAACTCGAATGTTTACATTAAGAGTAGACCTATCATACATATCAAGAGGGAATTTACATGCTTAATTAAAAATGTGTTGATAAAATATCATTTGAACGTTATGTTATAATCTGCTTCGCCAAGCAGGTTTTATGTAATATTGCTCTTTATAAAGGCAAGCATTAAACTACATTAAATGTCGAAATGTTGAGAAATATATTGGAAACCATATCAAAATGCACATTACGAAAAGAAACAAAATCAAGGTTCTAGTATGGGGACAAAGCGAGAACAAGAGAACTACCCATTTGATGCTAATTGTAATTCCCCGAAAGCCGGACGTTGAAAATGACATGGGCCAGTGCATTGCAAGCTGTATTTAACGGCTTACCCCATTGTCAAGGTAGATTTAAATTACCCTATTCTTGATTGCGGAGATTACCCTATATTCTTGAACATATAGAGGTGGTCTGAGTGGTGGCGGATTTCAATAGAAAGATGACCTCTTGATTGGTATATAGGGGTATGTCAAGGGGAGATTATCACTTTGTCTGCGCTGGTGACTGTCTTGTTACTTTGATGTTCCCCGATGTGCCTTCTATTCGAAAACCGTGTTTGCAACTAATCCCAATTATGAGACTATTTGGCATCAAAATGAAATCCTAACTGCACCTTTTTCATAGACTTCGTTCGAAAATAAAATACTTACGTTTAAGGTAAAATTGGAATATAAGAAGGCGCTTTATAATATGTAAACCTAATATTGTCACTTTTAAGCTTTATTCTTTAAATCAAATGTAAAAATAAATAAAATATAATCTCACAAGCCTAATCTAAATAGTGCGAGCGCGAAGCGCCCGCTTTTTAAATTTTTTTTATTTCATGTATTTTGTCCTAAAATAGCATTCTGGCAATGCTTCTGATACTAAACGAGATGAATGAATTTAGTACGCATTGATCGTTCTGATAAAAAAAGGAATCTGTTAACGGCTGCTCGTAATTATCCGTAAATTAAAACGTTACATATTTCAACAATTAGATAATGCGAGCGCGAAGCGTGAGCTGAAAATATTTACTTTTCTACCTGAAGAATGGAAGTTCTAAGCAATTTTTGTAATCATGAAAAAGGTACATACATAACTAAGTAATCGATGCGAGCGCGAAGCGCAAGCGGAAAAATTGAGATTTGTAGGAGAATTGTGAGTGGATATGGATCACATTTAAAAAGGAACATATATGATCCATTATTATTACTTTGAGTTTTGACATAGGGCCGGAAAACTCTAAGAACAATATTCCATCATATGAAAATTATGACTGTCTTCCTATTTCTCTTCTTATCAAATCGCGAGATGAAACTTTTTGATATTCCATTCTGAAAAAGGGACAATTTATCATTAAATTAATTTATTAATCTAATAAGCCTAATCAGAGCGCGAAATCTGTCAATATTATAGCACTTCTATAATTATGAATAAGATGCATGAGTTGATATATTTTCAGAAATCAATGTGCGCGCAAATTGCCGGCCGAAAATTGTTGATAAACTGTCATAAAATGGAGATTTTAATTAGTTTGTAATATAATTAATATTGAAATTTTCATAACTCACCAATCAAAATGCGAGCGTGCAGCGCTAGCTAATATGTTTTCACAATCTGACATGAATAGGGATATTTTGATAACTAAAATGGAATACAGGAAAATAATAGGTACCTGACAAATCAAATTTTGTGAGTGCGCAGCGGGAGCAGAAAATGTTAATATTCAGAAAATAATTTTTTTTTCAGAATACTTTTTAAAAATGAAAGTTCGATTTCCGAGTTAAAATATGTTATGTATATTGACTTAAAAATTTGATATTTTAAGTTCCATATGTGTAAATCACCTAAAAGGCAATGCGAGCGCGAAGCATGAGCAAAAATTTTATTTAATGACATGAAAGAATTCTTTTTAATTGTTTTTCCCTCATCTTATTTATTCAATCGTTGTTTTTGACACCCTTATCACGTTACGTACGTAACGTGCCCTATCGTGAAAAAGACATCCTTTTTACGTGTTTTTTTTTTGGTCGCGCATGGTATCCACTCGTCAATGTAAGTGCCCCCCCGGGACTTGACATCCCGCAAAATCTTTCCCATAATTAGATTGCTATCCATTCTCTTTCTTTTTAATCTAAATATAATCTGTCTTTCAGGATCATGATATGAAAACCCTTTTATAACAAACATGATAAAGGAAAAACGCGTCTCAAGTTATACAAGGTTCATTGCCTCAAATATACCAATCATCTTCGCTTGTTAATGTCTACATTATCACTGATATTATTATTCATGTTATTCGTATTATCATGTCCATTAATATCACTTCAAAGTTCTAATAATCACCATCATCATCACTGTTATCATCATCACCATTCATTCATTATCTATTTCCAATCGTTCTCCAGTATCAATTTTATAGTTTATATCATTAAAAAATATGAAAGATAATAGTAATGATTATGGTGATGTTGGTAATCATGAACATTATATCCGTTCTGTGAGATAATTTATGCGATTTTACACGCTAATCGCTCCTCGATGATGGTGAAAGAAATCTTTTAAATAGCACAACAGAAGTCGGGATGGTAGTTACTGCATACACGTACTTTAATACACTACATTATTACAAAGGATTCCCCATCGGGCGGGCCAACGGTCTTTTGAAGTAGGCTTATCTATTGAAATTACGACAATAATCACGACAGCGGATATGGGGAATTAAAGACTGTGAGCGTCTAGCTCTCTCATTGTTTTCTGTGGCGAACCCGCTGAGTATGCTATTGTCAATGATTCTCTACTATACGGGTGAGTGATCTTGCTCTTTCATGATCATAGGCCTGGGCAATGACTAAGAACAGTTCGATGAGTATCAATGCCAAGCAATCCTGAAAGGTCAATAATGTTCAATTCTCTTGATGGAGAAGTTTATATCATGGCCCTATTTGCTTTGGCTTTTAGGCCAGTAAGTGTACTAACTAATATTAGTTATAAATAAATAATCACGTTCCATCTATTTTAGAGTAATGATCTAATGCTAATATATCACTCTACATATCTCCCTGCAGCTTACGGCCCCATATCTTCACCCGTGAAGTACAGAATTTTGAAGCTTGAATTATTGAACATAATGGCATCCTAGTATTGTATCACTGCAATATAGATAAAAACATTAAGTTAATTCTACTCACATTGATTTTACTTTAGAACAAACTCACCCCCCCCCCTCTTCTATTTCTTCTGTTTCTCCGTCGTTATTCTTCTTTTCCACCTTATTATTCTTCTTGTTCTCATCCTTCGCCCCCTTCTTCATCTACTCTTCTTACTCCTCCTTTTCTTTATCTTTTTTTCTTCTTCATATCCTTAGTCGTCTTTCATTATTCTTTTTTCTCCACCTCATTCTTTTCTGCTGCTTCTTTCTTTTCCCTCCTCCCCCTTTTCTACGTCTCCTCTCTTCTTGTTCTTCTGCCCACCTGCTCTTCTTATACGTCTCCTACTGCTTTTCCTTCGTTCTTCTTCTTTTTCTTCTTGCATCTCCTTTTTTTCTCTATCTGTGTTTTTCCTGTCCGTATCCTTCCTCATCTCTCATTATTATTATCATCCCTTTTTACTGCTCCCCCATTCTACATGTACGTCTGCTTCTCCTTGGTAATTCTCAGTCTTCTCCTCCTCCTTCTCCCACCCCATCGATTCATGAAGATGAAATTATAATGAAATAATAGAAATGTTAACGAAGATAATACTTATAATAGAGAAATGAAGATGATTGCGATAGTAATAGCGGTGATGACGATATCGATAACTATGGGAGGTTATAGACCATGAACAGCACAAGATATCAGGAGCAACTTTAAATATGATTACATGACGATTTCGATACGAAATATTTATCATAAATCTAGATCTAGTACATTAATGTGCACTTCAGGGGCGGATCCAGCTTTCGCCAATAGGGGGGCCGATAAATATTTTCAGCAAATTTTTTCTCGATTGGCCGATATAATTCTATTTTTTGTTGGTTTTTCAGGGGGTAGTCCTAACTAAAGACTGAAGTTTTAAGCAAATGTTAGTTTTTATTGTTATAAACAAGATAAGGTATCTCATGTGGTCATAATATAAAATGCGAGCGCGAAGCGCGTGCAAAAAAATTCGAAGATTCTGAGCAGTTTTTATAATAATGAACAAAGATAAGTATCCAACTAAACAATGCGAGCGCGAAGCGCGAGCCGAAACGTGAAAATTAAGGGACTCAATTAGGACTGTTTTTAGTGATTAGTGAAGAGGATACAAGTATCACCAATTAAATAATAAGTGATATTCCGACCTAAAAACTGGACGGTCTAAGTGCGTTTTTATTCAAAATTAAAGAACAAGCTTGTTTGCATGTCTCAAACAATTAAATGCAAGCGCGAAGCACGAGCTTAATTTTTTGATAAACTGACATGATACAGGAGCATTTTGACAAATTTTGGAAAGAATTTCCAAAGAAGATAGGTTACTCACAAATAAAACAATGCGAGCGCGCAGCGCGAGCTGAAAATTTTGATATAACAATTTGTGTAAATCAAACAAAAAAATGAAAGCTTGATGCGTGAGCTAAAATATTGTGTGCAAATTGATTTCAGAACTGGATATATAAAGTGCCATTTAATCCTCTTGAATGGGATTCATTACACAGTTAATGCGAGCGCGATGCGCGAGCGAAATTTTTTTATAATCTTCCCCTCATCTTTTTCTTGTTTCCTTTCGGGATCGGGCCGGCCGTTACGAGGCTGTAAATTACACATCATGGGTATAATAGCTCTTTCTTACTTTTCTTCCTGCTTTTCGTAGTTTCTATCAAGAAACACTTTTTTCCGCAGGTTGTCAAAAAATAGGGGGGCCGGGGCCGGCTCGGCCCCCTCCTGGATCCGCACCTGCACTTATCTTTGTAGAATAATGAAATCGCCCCTCAATATCGATAATTCTGATGATCACTAAAACATGTGAGGGTGCCGTGGCCGAGTGGTCTAAGGCGCCTGGCTATACATGGAAAGTCCGGGGTTCGATCCCCGACAACGACACCTGTGCTCTTTTATCCTGCATTCAAATAAATGGAAATGCTTCACGCATTATTTGTAACTAGGTGTGTACTTGTTTTTTAAAAAAAAGCATACGTGGTACAGTGTGTTATAATATTGCCTCAAAAATACCTGACATTTGATGGAATTCTGTGCTTATATCACTCATTTCTCAGCACTTTTACGATTTTCTTTCACAGGGCTATTTGGCAAATCTTTTTCATTTATACAACAAACACTTCGTTGGTAAAATTCATTGCATTCTGATCGAACTAATTTTCTGATCGTTACCACAATTGGTATTTATCTTTAATTCCGAACATTACGTTTAATACGTTAAACCAATTAAATGAAGTTATACTTTAGTCTGTTATATGTTTTTATGTTGTACACTCATGCCCCGAGAGGGGATCGATAGTGTGAATAAAATGTAAATCTAAATCAGGGGTGGATCCAGCCTCCGCCAATAGGGGGAGGGTGATTTCATTTTTCACCCATATTTTCCCCGATCGGCCACCCAAGGTTGATATTTGTTTATTTCTTTGAATTGGTTGTCCCAGTAGCGTAATGATTATTAAAGTTATTTTCTAAGTCTTCGCCCCATCTTATTCACTCGCCTTCCTCCTCTTATGTTTCCCCTTCTTTTTCTCTTCTCTTTTTCTTTCTTTCCCCTTTTTTTTGCTCCGCCAATAGGGGGGGGGGGGGCCTATGTAAATGTAAATCCAACCAAGAATTAGGTCTATACAACATAATGTCTAAAGGTCGGGGGCGGATCAATGACAGGGGGGAAAATTAGGTTCGCTTTCAAGGGGGGGGGGGCACTCTTCTGTTTTGGCTGCATTTTGCATTACAAATTTTAATTGTGCCTCTCATAATGGGGGGGGGTAGAAAGGTACCGGAAATTTGAGGATGCTGATTCATTCATGGCATACAATATTCAAATAGACGACCACAATTTCGTAAATATCCAGTCCACGCGCATGCGTACTCTCATTCCGAAGACACAAGTCATGAATTTTGGGGAAAATATTTTTAACCCCCCCCCACCTGATCACGAATTTTGCGAGAACACAACTCTGCTTTCTCATGAATATTGATTTCGATGCAGAAGCAGCAATCGGGATGCGCATGCATTTGGTCAAACAACGAAAAAAAAGATTAATATTAATCGATGACAGTCGTTTTTAACACAATCGGACATTGACGTCGAGGGACATTGAATAGAACCCATCTCAAATTTCCGAGTTTTTTCCCACTCTTTCAACTATATTTCCTCCATTTTTTTCTCACCCTTCCTCTTTTTCCATCCCAATATTATTTTCTTATTTCTCTCTATTTCCCCTTCCTTTCCTTCCCTTTGACTTCTTAGTTTTCTTTTTCCTCTTTTCACAATCTCTTTTGGTCCCGCTTCTTTACAACATGGAGATAAAGAAAATTAAGAGACAATATGTTATCCTGGGGAAATTGTTGCCCGTCAAAAATTTTAAGAAACTATTTAAAACAGTTTCTAATAAATCTTTGTAAATCTTTGATCTATCTATGCCTAATAGTTTCAAGCTGTTCCGGTCATATTTATTTTATCATTCTATTTCCTTCTGTTTTTTTTTTTTTGGGGGGGGGGGCTCTCGACACTTGTTTGAGATGCGAGTATAAGTCGACGTGAATTCTACGAATGGTTTGGGCCTACGAAACGAAAATATGTGGAATCTTATTTTCCCACCTAAAACATCATGAATTGACTCTCTTCCAATTGCAAAAAAGAGGTTTTCATGTTTATTGCAGCATATTCGTAAGATCAGTAACGATTTATGACATGTGCGTGATTTTTGATTAAGCTACCGTGGCTTTATGAATGCACCAGAACTTCCATTATAGATGCGAACCACAGTTCAGAACAGTGACGCGAAATCTCGATCCAACAGTCAATATGAACATGATGAATGCACACATTTGTTTTGGTCGTAGAGGGAGCTATTTAGAATAGATTATTCGGCCTTTCGACAGAAATTAAGACTTGCAGGAAAGACGAACAAAAGACCGGTGGCATCAAAGGGCCTTTGATGGCGACCGTTCCTTTGAAGAGAAGGGAACGTTGGGCGGGAAAGCTGAAGTGAAAACCCGGATGCGGGAAGAACGATGAAGAACGGTGCATGGACTTTTGACAAGCTACCTTATAGAATCAATTCTTACGACTGTCGACCCTTATCATTCAGCAGAAGTACTATCACTTATAATGGTCGATACGAAGCAATGCCCTTTGTATATCCAGGATATGGTTAACGTAGTAAATATGTAGTTTATTTCTAAAAGCGTCCCGGGTCGGACGTGAAACTGTAATGATTTTCTTAAAAATAGGTATAGGTGAATATGTCATTTATTTTCTATCCTAATTTGACTTTCTTCCTGGATGAATAAACATAAATCACACAAAAACAAATTTAAGCAAGGATAAGAAGGGTTGGTTGGTGTATGTGTGTGTATGTGCGTGTGTGTGAGATGGGGGGGGGGGTGCAGTCTTATCTCCCGTTGGATATCATCTCGGTACCTTCCGTCCGATCTCATGTTCCACTGCCCTTTCTCATGATCGCCTTGGTGATTGCAGAGAATCTTCTCAAGGGACAGAACATCTGATAGTCAATCGGTTACTTTCTCCACCAGTATCCGGGATTTAAAGACCTCTGCTCCAATTTTCTTTTCTATACTGTCTATAGCTGGTGTTTATGACAGAGAGGGAATGATATCTGATAATGGATCGAAATATATAGGATCGGTTTGTATTCCCCTATCAGCTCCGCGCAAAGGAAAGACAGAAAAAATTACTCCCTACCGAAAAGCTCGTTAAGAATGGTAATACAAAACACTGTTGTCCCAAGGCGGGTATGCAGGGCTTGAGAATCCCTGATTGAACCGATTTGGTTGCGTAAATCTGGGTTGTTTTGTAGGTCATGTACCACATTGTAACCCCATGCCTAGCATCAGAAAATAGTGTTGATTATACAGATTACTCGCCTCAAAAGCTTATGCTTCTGGCCTACCCACGAACGAGTAAGATGGTCATATCAAGAGAGGGCAATCCGGCGGATGAGAAAAGAGAGATAGCGACGAGATATAGAGGGGAAAATGTCCCAGATTTGAAATCTAATTTCGCTTCTTTATTATCGACGTCGACCCATGAAGAGCTAAAGGACGGATACATATCGAATAAGCGTTGATGGCCTCGGGCTATGACTGAACTTCAGCAGAAAAACGATAGCGCAATCACAACTTACCTTTATATACATGATTGCAATCCTAAGACAACGGAATATGGTCACTTTTTCAATTATTCGTTTCGGTAACAATCGCCTAGGGTAATTTGTGAGAGAGATCTGACACCAAATAAATACAGCTGTATTATTGGAAAAGGCTTTCGATGGACATGTCATGTCGAACATCGAAGATCACAAGCCCTAGTGAACTCATGGAGGGATAAAATTATATAAAGATATATCTCCCTGTCAATCAAGAAAAAAGAGAGAAACAAACAAAAACAACATTCAAGAAGATTGATTTGTAATACACACACACACAATCATCCACCCACCTACCCTCACCCACATAAGATGGAAAATAGAGAGAGAGAGAGTCAGAAAGAGACAGAAGGAGTGGGACGGAGGGGGGGGGGCGAAGGGATGGAGGAGGAGGGGATAGGGGCTCACTCTGAAAATAATGACTAAAATTTTACCCATTATTGGGTAGAAAGGGAACATGTATTTTTGCCGGGTATATATTTTTTTAGCCCATATTGGACGAATGTGCATGTTTTAAGGGTAAACTCAAACGCAACATCTTTTCACCGCACCAACATCCATGTTCCCATTTTATTCAATATTTGAAAAATACTTTTCAGAGTGTAGATAAACGACACAACCTCACAGCGAAATATTAACATAAGTGAATTTGAGAAACAATTTGAGATTCATAAAAGTCTGCTGTCATCCATTATATATATATATATATATATATATATATGTGTGTGTGTGTGTGTGTATATATATATATATATATATATATTGTGAGGGGGGCTGGGAGAGAGAAGGAAACAGTGAGATGGTGGAAAGACAGGAGATTGGAAAAATATCAATTTTTACCTGCTTTATGACAAAAAGAAATGCTGCCGCCTAGCCTGTCCGATATTAACGTTTGTTCAAGAATAGATTCATATCTACTAATGATTAGAGACTAATGGCTATGCTGAGAGTAATAAACCCAACGCTGTGGTTACTGAAATACAAGAAGTCACGGTCATCTGGCTCAATTGCGAACAAAATAATGATAGGCAAAACGAAAGATGTCCTGAACGAAACTGTGTGAAATTGTTTCTCATGATGTGTGAGACCGTCTAGTTTGTGTGGATGCGTATGTATGGACGACAGTGTGAGCGTTTGTTTGCGTGGAAGAGGAGGAGGAGAGAGAGAAAGAAAGAGAGAGAGGGGAGAGGGGGGGGGGGGGAGAAGGGGGTTGGGTAGATCTCTTGACCTCTCTATGGGGCTTGTGTTGGAAGTCTCATGCATAAGGAGATATTTCTCTGCTTGTAAATTATCAAAGTTACTTCATATCTTACGTAGACGAAAGATGTGCAAACTGAATTGATAAAGGTACCTGACTTACGATAGGTGTGTCTATTTGTGTATATGTGTAAACAGCAGAGGGAGAGAAAGGCAAACAGAGTTTGGAGGAGAAAGGGGTTAAAAAGTAAACAGAAAGCGTAAAATACTATGGTTGTTTCATATCTTATGTAGACGATAGATGGACAAACTGAACAGAAAATAGTCTAATTACAACACGATCAAAGTGATATCTCGTGTGAGATAGTGAGTCTATGTCTATGATAGTGAGAGAGTGAGAGAGAGGGAGGGGGGAGAAGTAGATATAGAAAAGTAAACAGAAAGATAAAAAGAATTGGATTGATCTATTAAGAGAGGATGCAGATTGTCGCAGTTGTTTCATATCTTATGGAGATGAAATTCTGGCAAATCAAATTGGAACATTTTTAACATTGGGAAAGCTTTAAAGTTGTCCGGGAGAGCCTCGACGAGCCGTAGTAATGCGTGTATGTATCATTGTACAACTTCCACATGCATCTAATGCACGAGACAAAGCCTTGTTTTCACAAATGCAACAGAAGTTCCCTCCAATATTTCTTTTTGCTTTGATAAAATATAGATTTTAATCAATATTTGGCATTGGGTATATTTGAACAAAATCATAGACCTAAGAAAGAACGAACTAGATAGTTCCTCTACCTTTTTTTTAATAAAAAAGGCATATACACACTTTCTTTCTCTCTTTAAAAAAGTGATTGACTTTTCATTCGTGTCTCACTACACTTGGTAGTGACGTCACTGAACACTCAATTCTGAGTATATCTCGAGTGAAAAAATTCACACAAATTTTACTTTAAAAACTGTAACGTCCATTCAGCAAGAAAAATTGCTGCCTCTCTTAATGTAATGAAATTCTATTCACTTCCTCTTAGAATAGAATCATTCACTTGATTTTTTTAGGGAGTACGTTACAAAGTAACCATGACAACATATTTGCTTTTAACAGTTTCGATTCTTTACTGCATTTAATGTTCATGAAAGTCATCTAATTAAGTGCTTTTGGTATTAGAAAATGATTTTCAACTGCGGCAAACGTATTTGAGGTTATTCCTTGAATGTATGTATTCTATTTTTATGTAAGCGATATTTCAAAAACTTTATCTTTACCAACTGTCTCAGGCAAGTCCAATGATTAATGATGTACACTTTAAAGCTATGACAATTTTAATTTATCGTAACAATATACTGGTCAAAACTAAGAATCCTCTTCCATTTTCTCCCATTTCCGTCTTTTTATCAATTATGTAAACACATACCGGATTCTATGTTCTTCCCATTTGAAAATTGATTATGAGCTCGGCATGTTTACGCGGGGCAAATTGGAAGAAACATCGAAAGATCAAAAGGCAAAGCTGATATATTATATTAATGTTTATATATGGGAAGAACTTAGTAAACAAAAACAATATTATGAATATTGATATTGTTATGAATGTCGCTTGACAATGGCATTTGGATGGTATGGTTAATTATGAATACAGATTGAGAAATGTTTGATGCACCGCAAAATTTTCACTATACTCACATTTCACATGTAAAAAAAATAATCCGTGATAACAGGCAAACATCAGCCATGCACTTCCAAGTACAATGCTGCATAGAGAGGGGCTGAGTTTTATCAATCACCAGCACTCAATGGCAATATCATGGGCATGTAGAAAATTAAGATGAATTCGACAAATTTTCATCTCAAGTACTGAAACATATGTAAGCTTCATTACACACAATGCGACTACCCATCCCCCCCAAAAAAAATAGCGAAAAAATGGTTGATATCTTCCTTAAAAAAGACAGTCTACTCTGAACGAACATGCAACAAAATGCAAACAAGAAAATAAAACAACCCATCATTCGTTCTGTTCTAATTTCTTTACCAGTTAATTCCTTCCTGAAAAGCCCATGGGCGAATCATTTCCAAAATGAAGAGATTAATCATCTAAAGCCTATGAATAAAACAGTAATGGCATTTTGTGAATAAGATATAAACTTTATTATAAGAGATGATAAGTAATAGCAGGTGCAGCTAGCTCTGATCATCATTTCTTGAATACTTCTTAAAAGTAGTATCAGAAAATACGCTTGATGAAATGTGTTATTTGAGCGACGTTTTTGCCAGGAGCTAAACCAAGACGCTTGTTAAGTGGTCACTTACTAGTTAATTTGACTCAATTGGGCAGCTGCTCCAGCCAATGTTGATCCTATCAAGCGACCTACATAACTATCTGATCGGTATCTTCATCCCTTATAATTCAGCAATATCTTACACCATTAATTGCATTCTAAGACAAGATTATCAATTAGGTTTAATCCTCTTGCATTGGAATAGGTAATGATTTCTTCAACACAGGACGTCAAAAATAGATTTAATCTAGTTTACGGAGTCAACATTCCATTCAGATAAAGTGGCATTGTTTAGTGTTAAACGGTCCTTTAAAATGTTAAAAAATATTAAATTGATGACCAAGATGATTAATTGATGATCAACTGTTTTCTTTCTTCCAACATTGTTATGTAGTATTATTGGAAATGGCTGAATTTCCAGTGAATGGCACTCTGCAAATATGACATGAAATAAGTTGCGGCAATAAATAACTAATGCACTTAATCAGTTGTCAATCCGGTTGTTTTAGTTCCCGGTAGAATTTTTTTTGAATAAACCCAATTTCATTTAATAAATTAAAAAGAGCAAATGGGGATATGACATAATCAACCCACCTAAAGAATATTCATAAAGACATGCCTAGAACTGTTTCACCGGAATAATGCAAATTTTTAATATTCAACAATTGTGAAATTTGTATCAAATTTTCAGCATTTTGCTCTGTAAATTGTACTCTATTTTTTGAGATATAAATATTTCCAGCCTGGACAATCCCTTTAAATGAAACAGAGAAGAATTTGCAGTATTTTTAAATATAAATTTGTTACATATTATGTCATAAGAGGGCATTTAGAACAGTTTCTTCTTTGTGTGCGATACTTTCTTTGTTACTCTTGAAACAATTTTAATATTTCTCTTTCGTCACGAAGAGGTTATGCATTTGATATTGGAATCGGATACTAACGGAATTCATGATGCCATTTTCAGTTCAGATGGAGAGGATTGTTTCACCTTGTCGAAGAACCCCTTCACCCCTTCATTTGATCCCGATAGCAATCTAAGCAAAGCTATGCGGCGAAAGGAGAAACCACTGTATGACCATTGACCACTCATCGGCAGGCTCCTCCATCTATCGGGAAAATGGATATTCCCTTTCGCTTGCTTTAACCCTCAACCCACCAGACTTTTGACGGTATGTGCTCAGATTCATTCGCTCCCTATACAGTTCAGCATACCGCACCCTACAGTCTATGCAGCATTAGGAATGGGAATATTCACCTAAAGTAACCTCTTCCGATCTTCTTGACGTCTCTCTCTTAACCCCTAGACTCTCAGGTGCTCGGTGACATTGTGCAATACTTCTCTGAAGTAAGAGCGGCTGATTGGATGAAGGGCTTTTCAAATGCGACAAAAGGCTAAAGGTATTGGCTCCAATTTCACGAGATCATTTGGGGTCGATCGTAGACCAGTAGAGTACCGCATGCACACTTGATAATGGTAATATGAAGAGGGAATTTAGAAAGGTGATCGAGTCTAAGAAAAGTGGAAGATAGAAAAGGAAGAGTAGGCACGGAAAAGGGCAGCTGGAGGAAGTAAAATATCCAACAAGAAACTAGGATGAAGATAGAAAGGCCTATCTATTCCAGACTTGAAAGTACTATGGATTTCATTGAACTATTGTGGCACGAACGCATGCTCGGGACTTACTAGGAAAGACGGGGCTCTGGGACCCAATGCAGAAAGAGTAAGAGTTGCGTTTAAACGCAAGCCAAAAAATCAATCGCAAGTCCCAAATGCGCGCTGTTGATTGGTTGAAAATCAGGGTGCGCATGATTTTTAGAGTTACGATTGAGTGCAACTCTTTCTGCAACGGGGCTCTGATCTGTATTACCGCTTCAGTCACATCAAATAAATGGATTTCAAACCGATCGATGGTTTGTCATTATGAATTAATGTGATAGCTTTTTCCTGTCTGGCGCAGGTTGGCTAGTAGGACTGCTGCCTAACGCCTGAGCCAACAAGGTTAGTTCCTCGGGCTTCCGCTTTTCAATAAGAGTGTCTTGGGTTCAAATCCCACCCATGGCGTCAATTCCTTTCATCAACCCAACCAAAATGATGGAAGCTGGTAGGATTCATTCCTCGAAAGGCATTACGTCATTACCATTCTAGATTGTACTGAATCTGAGAAATATTCCAGCTCCCTGCTATTTTCAAAGCTTAGAGATTTTGTTTTGATTTCCCAATTGATCTTTTAATTCAAAAAGATTTTGAAAACCACGAATCCGCATGGTTTTAATTCCAGCTCGGTGTTCACCGATTTGAACTTGAAGATAGTGGCATCTATCATCAACAAGGCATTAGAGGGAGATGTAGCTTTGACGAAAGTCAACACAACAGCAAATTGGACCATTGATCATGCATGTGTGTTGTGTGTTTTCCATGTTGTACAGTACGCTGCAGCGTCGGGATTACACCATGTACAGCACATTGTGGATTTAAATCATTAGGAGGGAATTTTTTTGAAGGAAAAAGTTTTAAATTCGCAGATATCTTTATCAATTACACTATGAACTATTAAACATGCATGTAAGATCATTCCTGGGAAAGAGATAATTATAGGCTACTAGTATACTTCTATTACCTCAGACATGACTTTGGATTCTTTTAATTTTAGATTTACAAATTTATCACAATGTTGTGTTGTGATAATCGCTGATTTCAAGTCGTAAATACCGTTCTTACCATTAATTTCTGGACATTAAGAAAGAAAAGTGTGCAACGTTCATTAGACCCTTTCGCAACAGTCACACTTACTCTAAACCGACCGATGGTATGATATTGGGAATCACCTCATAGCTTTGATCGTCCGCGAGTCGGTTACTCAGGTATGACTGTAGCAGCAAAGACACTTAATAGAACATACGTCAACATTATCATTGCTCCTGATAGCAACAGAGCTGCGCATCCCTTTGAACTCATGAGTTTGTCTCAATTAATTTACCATTTATATAACCTTAGACAAAATAGATCAGCATCGTTTTCTCATGATCGAGCTGTTTCCGAAACGGAATATACAGCTAGTAATCACCCTTATATTTAAGTTGATGACATTATCTACAGTGCGTATAAAAAAAAAGTTTACACTTTCTTCTTTTTTTTCCAACTCTCTCACAAAAATCCTGTAAAATTATACATTTGCAATATCCTGAATATTTTTCCACATTTTAACATTGGTAGAGATCCATTTAAGCAAATGACGATATAAGGGTTGAAAATATTTCCCTTTGAGTGAGCACTACCTACTTTTGAAAAGTTATTGAAAAATGATTTGCCCAGAACTCTGAAATAGTTATGCGAATAAAAGTAGACCTTAATCATGAATAAAACGTGGAATGTAGCTGGTGAAATTGAATTGAAGATATCTTTTACCTTTTTTTAACTTGTTTACTTGCCCAAAACACTTCGAAGAGTGCATTGCGCCCCATCCCACTCCCCCCATACCGAGGCCATCGTGACGATATTCGCTTTACATAAAATGGCTTAGGTTTGATTTTCATTTTGTTAATCATTGTCAGGCTTGGAAGAAGTGTGGAGAAACAAGTATTAAATGAAAAATGAAATGTTAACCCACTTTACATGATAAAAAGTTAGTGAAAAAATTATAGAGATGTATGATATAAACTATTGTTCAGATTCAGTTATGTCCTCAGATCCAGCTGGCACAAAAAGGGTAAAGGTTGCGTTTACTAAGTGTTGAAATTTCAATTTGGGTGGTAAAATTATTAGAAAATAATTGAATGTATCCGTTTTTATTTCAATTGACTAAAAGTGCAAGGGGAAATGTATGAGAAATGTTTCGCAGGGTAAGTTTGATTTCGCCCTTTCCCCTTGACATAGCGTTAAAACGAGCATTTCTACGCAGATTTCTGCGAGCTTTACAAAAATGGTCAGTGCTCACTCAGTGTAACATTCTGTCAAAATTGTTACTTTCATTCGATAGACGAGAGCCAAACCCAAGATTTTATGTGAAAAAATTACCCACATGTTGTATATTTTTTAATTCCCAAGGCTTTTTCAAAGTTTAAACTTTTTTTGATACGCACTGTATTATCCCCACGCATGTTAGCGATATGAATGCATACACTCCCTAGCCTGATATAGATACCTTCAAATCGCCTTTCCCTGTGAATTCAACAAATGATTATACATAATTTATAAGCAAAAAAGGACATGTGGTCGGTTTCAACAACTACCCTACTCACCATACAGCATCCACTTTTTCACCAGATCATCTTTCTCAATTATTATAACTAGAAGACCTTGACCCCTTAACTCCAGTAGCCGTGTACATGACGCAGGCATGGCAGGTAAAAGCGGCAGTCTTTCTTCTTTAAATGAGCGATTAGATGTTAGGCAGCTGGGAGGTAAGGACAATTTTTTTTAAAGATCAGTCCATTCTGAGCATGTTAGATAGGCCGCTTTTTTAAGTAGACCCTTTTTAAATAAACTACAGTCACAAACACAACCACACGCGCACATACAACTCATACGCAAACATACCCCCTCCCACCCACCCACACACACACGCATCAATCAATTAATCAATCAATCAATCAATCAATCAATCAATCAATCAATCAATCAATCAATCAATAATCGATCAATCAATCAATCAATCAATCAATCAATCAATCAATCAATCAATCAATCAATCAATCAATCAATCAATCAATCAATCAATCAATCAATCAATCAATCAACCAACCAATCAATCAATCAATCAATCAACAATTAGTTTAAAAATGTGCATTTGTACTGTCAGTCAATACCTTTTTAGTCAATATCGTTGAATAGACACACGTACTATGCAATGTTTGAAATTAAGAAACATTAATATATTTATCCCATTCTCATGACTCTTAGTCAAATACAAAAACTCATACAACTAAAACATTTTGTTACCATTCTGAATGCATATAACATTAACTTCATATTATCTTATGTATTAAAGATAATCCGCAGACTTTTAACGA
Source organism: Lytechinus variegatus (assembly GCF_018143015.1). NCBI lineage: Eukaryota > Metazoa > Echinodermata > Echinoidea > Temnopleuroida > Toxopneustidae > Lytechinus > Lytechinus variegatus. The sequence continues at coordinate 44,310,700 of NC_054744.1, read as the reverse complement.
CTTAATTTGCTTCTCCAAAAAGCATCTAACATGTTTTACGATGGCTTTGTAATAGAAAATCCTGATCCTTCGCCTGCATTTACTGATCTCCTAACACATGTACGTCTTGATTTGTATAACGAAACAATTGTATAATGATAACAATAATGATATTTAATGTCGATATTTCAAATGCTGTTAACGCTTTTATTATCAGAATATACATGTAAATAGACAAAAGATGGAGACGCATGTATAACGCAAGAACTGTGACGCTGACCCATGAGGATGACATTGACTGGTCAAGCTAAAAAGAAAATGGTGCAGAGTATTGTCCAATACATCACGGTAAATCTATTACTGTTTATATAAACTGACGTGGGAAATTCTGATATAACATGCATCCACATTTTCGTATTTCTGTTTTTTGTTGTTGCATTGTGTTCCTTACCGACAGATTAAATCAATACTTTGGAATCTATGAATATCATATTACCTACTTGATATTACCTGCAGGGAATACCCTTAAGGTTTTTTTTTTTAAGATTAATTTCAATCTCCTGACAATGAGTTGAAAAGAATACAAAATGATTCTCCAGGTCAGCTTGAATTGTTCCATGAACTTATTACTAAAAACTTTCCATGTATTCATGGCAGTGATTTTAAGAAAGAGTTATTATAAGCGATGTAGCCTATCCGTTTCAAGATATCTCTTTGTATATATAAATATCTGTATTGTTTTTTTTTGTTTTTTCCTTCATTATTCTGCTTTGTATTCTGATGTTATGTGATTTTACTTTGTGGTGTCTTTGACATCTTTTACGTACATGTATGAATGTGGAAAATAAATTTTATGAACTTTTATGAACTTTAATTCATGATATATTTGAATTTGTTTCTGGTTTCTGACCTGAGAGGGGGGGGGGGTAGGTATTTAGGAAAATTATAAATATAAAAGTACAGTCTCGTGAATAGTTGGGTGTTAAACCCCTTTACATAAGATCGTTCTTACCACAGGAATGAGTATACCAGAATTACAAATGCTGTAAATTGTGTAGGCACATTACAATTTTGATTTTATGCGTAAATGCCCTTATAAAAGTTTAAAAACTCGCAACATGATCAATGTTGATTTGCTAACTTCATCAACCATAATACACCCAAACTGATGAAATATTCTTGTTGGTATCATGCATAGCTTAGATTATAGCCATTGCTTGAGCATGTCTGGAGGATGCTTCGAGCAAGGCCTTATTAATTTAGTACAAAATCATCAGATCCATGCCCATTATTAACATGCCTAAGATCCAATTCTTACAAAACCTTACGTATATAATCAACGTTCATGCTCAACGGTCTCTGCTTCAGCTGGGATGGTCTTATTAAACCCACAATAATACGACATGTGGTATCAACATCGGATCAATAATTCGGATCGTATTCTGCAAATTAGGCAAACCATGTACTCCCTTTTCATGAATGGGTTGAGCCAGAGAATGTTTCTTTCAGGTATTGCCACAATCACCTGCAGTAGAGTGTCACAGCCTACGTGATCTGAGAGAGGAACGCGCCGCTCTCGGGGTGTGGGGGGGGGGAGGGGGGTTCCAAGTTCTGCGGGATCTCTCCTGAATTGCCATCGACATAAATGGGTTCATAACCACCCTTCGTGGGGAATGGGCATGCAAAAAGGATATAAGGGGCAGCTTGTAAGCCAATTTCATCCATAGCTTGCCCATCAACCGTTAAAAGGACTATGGGAATCATTTAATCTTGTCGGTTTTGAAAGTTCCCATATTTCATCTCAGTTTGAAATGCTATTTTAGATCCGTCAGAGCAGACGTGTTTTCGCGTCTTTCCCTTTTCCGTTACTGAAATATTTTTTGGGGTCAATTTATGTTATTTGTTTTGTTAGCTTAGCCTTCTTTAATTCACGTTCACCAGTGTTTTGAGTCCGGACTCTTCTTTTTGACAATACCTTTTTGGCATCATTTCCTCTCCAAACTCATACTCCGGCCCTGCCTGTGTAAAACAGCATTAGAAAATAGTATGGAAGCATTCCCTCTTCCTTATTCTTTACCCCCCCTATTTTTTTTTCGGGGTATCATACTTTAGACAGTCTTGTGTTAGTGCTTCAACGTTTCGAAGCTAACAAACAACGTTCCTTGATGATGTATTGAATATGGAATATATCGATTTTGGATGATATGTCTTCGGCTAACATACGAGAAAACGTATCCATCCAGCACTTGTCGTGAGTATACAATGGCATAATTCTATACCCAGTAGGCACGATGTAAAGTGTTGTCAACACAGGAGAATCAATCTTGCTCAATATTACGCCCATGCATTTGATGGTTCCAATGTAAAGAATTCCGCTAATAAACAGAAAAAAGCAAGAATATTAAAGAATCCTACAAACGAAAGCGAAAAGGGCGATTCATTGTCACATGTTTTTACCCGATAAACTTTTACGAACAAATCTAATGTGACATGCTAACATGTAGTAGAGAGAAAACTGAAGAAGAAGTGAGACAATTTGAAAATGTTAGACATAACTCATTAAGAATGCGCTTATGTATTCCATTCATTGGCGCAAATACAACCAAAGGAAGACAAGGGTGACATTTGCCAAGTCTGAGCATTGATCTGTTGAGACATGTTTCCATATCACTCTAGTACAGACCTCTCATCTCAATCCAAGGTACTTCTTACTATACGTAGCTGACTCATAGAGAAAGAGAGAGAGAGAGAGGTACTTGAACTATACCGAGAAGGATCCAGTCATCATGGTCATATTTGCAATGGCGAACTTCAGACCGACAAAGAAATTTATGCATGAAGTCTTCTTAATTGTTAGAAACTTTAACTGTAATATTGGCGATTTAAAATTCTAGTCTTACACTGTTCTTTCCAGGTGTCCTTTTCTATTTCATTATATTTGTTCCTTTCTTCTTTTCTCCGTCTTATTTTTTTCTCCTTCTTGTTCTTCTTTTTCTTCGTTTTCTTCTTTCTCTTGTTCTTCTTGTTCTTTTCATTGTTCTTTTTTTGTTGTTCTTAATGTTCTCGTTTGTCTTGTTCTTCCTCTTCTTCTTCTTCCTTTTCTTCTTCTTCTTTTTCTTCTTCTTTTTCTTTTTCAAGTAAGGGAAATATACATAAATGTGTGGCTTTTAAGAACCAAGCTTACTCGAAGTTGCTTTAAAAAATCCAAACCATGAGGCGAGTGACAATGAAAACAACATTAAAGCCGTTTTTTTTTTATCTTGGTTGGAATTCGTCGATTTGACAACAGGTTACGTAAACGTAAGAAAAACTTTAAGGAACATAAAGCTTGGGGGGAGAATTTTGAATATTTATTTTGAAAAAAACATCATGTTTCTTAGAAAAACAAACAAATGATTGCAATACATTTACAGAATGAATTAATCCAGGCGTTGAATACGAGAATAAAGCCTTTAAAAACGAAATCTTGTTTTCCATTTTTCACATCGTAATATCGTTGGAAATGCCAGCACTTGCTGTCTATGGGGGCTAAAGCAATTTTCTTAATTACCCGATCCAACGTGGGTGAATTAATTACATTACTCTTGTTTCATAGGCGGTGAAATAAAAGAAAGAAAGTAGGCAATTTTTGAGATATCTGAATTTATGATGTAATTTTATCAAGATGGAAGCTAGAATTTCTCTTTTTATTCTATTGATAGATTAGCTTTCTTAAAACACCGGATGCGGCGAGAGAGAGAGAGAGAGGGGGGGGGGGTCCTTCAGTTGACAAGATTTCGCATCTTGTAGTCTTAACCATCACCTGTCCTATGCCATTTAAAAAATATCATTGCGCACAAACGGTTTGAAGAAAGATTTTGCTTTTTTTGAAATGCGCATGCACATGATATAGGTTACTTACGTGAACCGTTTACTGTATCTGCCTATTCTAAGTTGTTTTAATTGTTCAGTAATTCGGTACGAATATTTTTTTCCTTATGAAAAGATGCTGAGCTTTGCCCCTGGCAGCGATTAAAAGTAATCGATATAAATCACAACATTCCCCTTTTTGTAAAATACTAGTCGTGATTTAGTCAAATGAGCGAAACTAACTACGCTCAAAGCCATTACCCTTTTGTTTAAATACCATATCATGAATATAAGTTAGTAGTCGGTTTAATTAGTAGCTTTCATAACTTTCCCGATTGTTACTGGCCTCAGTCTCCTTTTAATCCAGACGACGTATGTTGATTAAAATTTTTGTGTGTGATTTACGTCACGATTGTTTTGTTGTTTTGATGATTTATTAATGTATTTGCTATAACTTCGTGATCACAGAATTAGATGAAGTCTTTAAAGTCCACTCATAGGATATTGAATCAATATCAGATAATGAAATCAGTACGAATTAAAGATGCATTGGCCCGACATTCATCTATATTGCATATATATAAATAAATAAATATATATATATATATACATATATTTACAAATGCGTAAAGTTATACATGTACAACAGCTTTTGGCAACTCTTTTTTATTTATATTGTAAAGAAATTGAAAAATTGAAAAATTGGTGAAGCCAAAAAATGGGGAAAGCTCTGGGGAACCTTGATTTAAGCTACGCCTACCATTGTTCTCTTCATCCATTTCTTTACAATATTTAAATAAAAAAGAGTTGCCAAAAGCTGTTGTACATGTATAACTTTACACAATTGTATTTCTTCTCCCATACATGTACTGTATCGAAGCAATAGCTTTGATCCAGTTGAAGCATGGCGGCTTTTCATTGTTCTAAACCCACCTTCACCCGAAAAAGGAAAATATAATTGGTATAGTGTCGAAAATCTGTCTATCTGACGGTCAGTCGGATTGGGTTCGGCCTAGCCACTAACCTATCTTTGTGGTCTAGTGGTTAAGGCACCGGCGTTCAAAGCTGTGGGCCCGGGTTCGATTCCCGGCAGAGACATTGTTTCGGCTTCACCAATTTTTCCAAAGGGTAGATAGCTCTGGGGAACCTTGATTTAAGCTACGCCTACCATTGTTCTCTTCATCTATTTCTTTACAATATATATATATTTATATATATAATTCAGTATACAACTCCGCAGCGCTTAATATTACTTTTAAGCCACTTACATTTTACTTTATACATGTACGTGTTCGTTGCATTAAGATTCTTAAAATTATAAATGACAGTATTATTTGTATTCTGTTCGGATACTGGTCAATGATATGTAAAAAACAAAAAGGATTGGCGGATGACTTGGCACCGATAATGCAAATTGTGTGAACGTTCCAAATAAATACAAAATAGGCAACTGTTGACAGATGGAAGGGCTAATGTCAGAAGTTTGCTCTTCAATGGTTTTGATTGCAATTGGTTGCCAGTTTAATTGGACGTGTCTTTCACAATCAGCGATAAATTACGACTGAGTTCGTCGTTCAGGCTACCCAAACGCAGTTTGATATATTCTGAAAATGTGACCGAGGAGATTTATCAACATAGTACTCAGCATGCAGAAATACCAGAGCAGAGGGGTGTTATTAAGGCTGGGCTCTATTTCTGTTTACCCGACTGATATCTGAATAATGAGATGAATAAATGATTCAGCTGCGAAGAATCTTTGTTAGTTGAAGCAGGTAATAGTAAGTTGAACGGCCATGGTTGATAACTTGAACTGTTACCATGGTAACAGCCCCTCACATGCCATGACTTTCAGCATGAATAATATTGAACCATTCGTTAGTTGTGTTACAGTTCGTTGTGATTATTTGTAAAGAGAATCTTATCATTAGATAGGGGATGCTATTCTTCTAAATCTTAGCATGGAAGTGTTCCGAACAAAAATAATTATAATAAATAGCCAACTGATTGCTTTGGCATGTAAAAATAATCAAATTTTAAAGATAACTCAATTACCTTTTTAAGCTGCTCCGTGTCTACCACTAGGAAGTATCAATTATTTGTGCCTTCCTAAGAATGCAGTTCACAAATACTTAATGCAGTATTTCAACAAATATGTGATGAGTCATCATACAAGATGTGATATGGATGATACGTGCAGCTAGAAACCAATGTATCCATCCATGTGAATGATATGTTTTTTAAATAACAAATTAAAGAAATTCAGCATTGAAATTTGAAGCCCAAACTACCTCACTTGAAAAAGGGGTTTCACCTCTTCACATTCGCATGATTAGTAAAATAGATTTAAATAAGCCTTTATTAGGGATTTATCTCAATTACTAGGCCTACGTAGACACTTTCTGGAACATTGAATATCTATTATTAGGACGATCTGTTGTCACGGTTCACCAATTTTTGACAATGACCTTTAATCTGTCATTGCGATTTGACGAGTACTTTCGATAGATTTTCAACGTTCCAGAAAACGTCTGCATAGTAAGAGGCGGCGGAATCGGGAAGGGTTCAGGGCGAAAGGCCCATTTTTTTTCTCTCAAAAACTCGCACAAAAGCCCCCATTTCTAAGCAGAAAGTACCCTTTCCAAGTACAAGCGACTTTTTCGAAGTGCCCTTTTGGGTCTGTGCCCACCTGAATTTCATAAAATTCATTCCGCATTTTTTTTTAAATTTTATATTTTTGCAAGATTACAATGATAGATTATAATAATCATGTACATGTATATGAAAACTTCAAACTATTGATCTTATACCAAATTTTAGACAGGCCCTGACTATCTGGCCATGATGATACACTCTAAAAAATGAAGTGCTAATTTAGCTCTTAAAGAGCGAGTATAGTGACTGCACTTCGGAGTGCTGATTTGTCTAGTTCAAATTTGAACTAGTGAAATCAGCACTCCGAAGTGCAGTCACTATACACGCTCTTTAAGAACTAAATTAGCACTTCATTTTTTAGAGTGTAATTTTCTACGAATTTAAAGTAAATCAAGTAAATCATCCAAAATATACCTACTATTGTGTCTGCTGTGTTCCGACGGATTCACGAGTGATTGCACTTTCATATTTCAAGAGAAATAAAATGACACGTAAAAACGAAAGGTTAATTTTGACTATGAGCATATCGCGTCAAAATATATGAAATGCTACGGATAAATAGGTTGAACGAAGCATGCAACAGGGTCGAAAACATAACTGTGGGCTACGGGGAAATCAACTGCCACTATCCCAACTAGTCCCCGAGATTCTGATTGACGCAGAACAACTGGGTAAGAAAAGGGCAAAGCTTCCTTTGGGGTACCATTGGTCTCTATAGAATGTAACTCTAGCGATCTTGGAGCAGCAGGTAAGAACCTAGGTTTCTCTTTTTTTCACCTTTTAGCTAAAAAGTCCCTTCAGAAATTAGATCGAACACGTGGGTAACAAGATAGAAATAAAGAAACAATTATGAGTGGCCATTTTATACCTCCCCCGCCTTGACATGTCATCAGCCTGCATCGCCAGACAAGCATGATGATATCAAATGTAAATTCATACCTCAAGATGAAATGCAATTCATTTCGATTTGTCATGTAAGCTGCGAGCATAAATCGAAGGGCTGAATTCTGACGAAAGTGAAAAACAAAATATATGATACGTTCGTGCAATTATTGCTATCCCATAAATATACATTATCCTTGATTATATACAGTGCTGCCCAGAAAAAAAGGAAACCGGGATTCTCACATCATTTATTCTTTAAAGACAAATTAATTATAATATTTCATTTATATCACCAACAGTTCAATCATTCCTCTACATTTTGATACCTTATATGTGACGAATATTTCACGCATTCTCGAGCAAGACGAGTTTGCAATTTTAATGTAAAAATCAGGTTGCGCAGGAGAATTGGTTGCTCAGACGAGATTGGTTCGTAATACGACAACCGTTCTTATTCGATTGAGTCATTAGCAGTTCTTTTGTATGCTCCGTTAAGTTTCTCTCAATGTTCCCTGAAGAGAGTGTCGATTCAGATTCTTACGTGAGTTTCTGCGCAAATCGTTTTTAATAGGCCTCAATATTTATTGTTTGCAACTTGACATGCGGGAATGATTTACTAAGCTGTCTGTCTCAATATAAAGATGAGATTCCACTCTTAACATCAGTATCAAATTCATAGTAAAAACGTTGTGAAATTTATCTCTGAAAATTGTTTTTTTTTGTGGAACGCGCTGTAAAATGATGCAACGTGGCATTTAAACGTTAAAGGCATGTTGAATCACATACCAATCAACGATGTATTATATCACACAGATCCCTCGGCCAAAGTGATGAAACGGCGAAAAAGAAGAAACAACGAGCACCATAGACAATTCGAGTAAGCGAGAGTGTGAGTGCGCGTGCGCGTTTGAGAGCACTTTAAAACCCCTCTGATTTTACAGAAAAAAGAAGATTTTTGCAGAAAGCAATAACAGAACTATTCTGTAAATTCATAAAGCAAGCAGGAATTGTTATGCAATTTCACAGAACAGGTCTGTTTAAAAAGGGGAAAAGGGTGTTCTCTTATAGGAAATTTGTAAGATTCCATACACCAAATACAAATTTCCTGTAAAATTACGCAATCTGGTAAGATTAAAAGTGTCGAGACTCTGCTGCAGGAATTTCTTTTATTTTAAGGAAATATTTTCTAACAGTGTGTATTCGCATGTATGCGGAAGGAAGAAAGAGAGAGAGAGAGATAGAAAGATAGATGGGTTTTATTTTCTACTGTTTGTAATGGCACTTGGAATCGGGGATGCTGCGTATATTATTTTTCATATCCTGCACCCACATGAATTTAGTAGGTATTAAATAATGGATAAATGTTAGCAACATTACCTATTTTTTTTTGTTGTGAAAACCTTTTTCCTATTCGCTTGTCATATTTATACAGAAATAAGCTATATTTGCTATATTTTGTAATGAGAACTATTCTTTTTTTCTCTTTGCTTGCCAATATACTTCAGCACCCTCAGTTGAAAAAAACGTTCCCAGGGCCCTGCTGTTTGTGGGATATTTTGGAAAGGTTTTTCAGTTCAAGGGATAAAATTGGTCTCTTGTGTACATGATTGAACACAATTACATAATAAGCTACTTGAACGTATAAAAATGAATGTAAATTGGTAAATTGTAATATACATAAGATTACACAAGGTCTAATTTTGGACGCAGGAACCTACACGTATATGAACGTTCATGTACAGGCCCTTTGATGACATCACGAGAGTTGGCACTGTCGTTTGTATACTGCACATATCATTTCATATCTAATCTGAATGTAAATTGACTGATGAACATTTGGTCAATAAATGATCGTTTTGTAAATGATTTTGATTTTGTTTCAATATCATTTTTAGTATTTGATCTACAGCCACTTTTAATTATATTTGCTGAACTACTATGAAACACTGTGGCACCTCATTGGGAAATTGATATTAGGTCATGTAGGTAGACCGTTACAACAGGGGCGTGTTAAGCCACAACTTTGTGGGCCAGGCATGGCGTATTATAGGGCTAAGGTCCTAACGACTGCGAGAGAGCAAAACTTTTGACCTTTCTACTACAAACCCCCTTATTTTAAGATATTTTGAGATGATATTCATAATATGAAATTTATCATATTTCACCCCCTTTTCTTGATTTTATCTTGTTCAGTTATGGACGATGTACGAGTCACTATAGCCAAACAATTTGGAATGCATTGGTCCGCTCTAAATTATCAAGATGAAATAATCATCATTATTTGTAATTTAAACGAAAAAGAAGATGGTTGGTTGTTGTTAGCATACATGTACATGCAATGCTAAGTGATTGTAATTATAGAGCACTCAATACGTAATTCGTTCAAACTTGATGAATTCCTTGAATCAATATTCCTCAATGACCACAGCAACCATGACTAGGGAGATTCCTAATCTAATAATCAGGTAGAATCTTCATGGGAACATTTTAACTCCTTGAATAATACATTGCCCTTCCCCCCAAAAAAACCCAAACAAACAACATCAAATAAGCACGAGCAAATAATTTGTTAGAGAGTTAATGGAATATTAAATTAATAAAAATATTACGAAAACAAAAAATATGGCACCCTCATGTTTGTGTACCCCAGCATTCCCTCTTAAAATAATGTAACATACGATATACACTCGAAATAACACACATTCCAAAATTGTGTTGGTCATGTCTGCTTTTAATCACACGTTCAATTTTCATACATTTTACATTTTGTAACACTACAACACAATGTACATCCATAAAACGTAACATACGCAGATTAGGCTAGGCTGCAGCAATTTGTCTATTTCTTTCTCATTATGGCTGAATATTGAATAGAAATTGAAATTTTATTAATTAGGGTAGTTGATATGATTTTCACCTGAATTGAAAATCTTTGTTAAAAAAAAAATTAACTTCGATCTTAAATAATAATAATAAAAAAAACAAGCCTTCCCCGAAACATTAGTTAATTAACACACACCCATTAACACCAACAGCAAAGCACTAGAAATGTCTTCAAATTTGGATATAAAATAAGAACATAATAATATTCTTCTTTTTTTTTTAAAGTTTTATATGCACATTCCGTTCAGAATTTAAATGTGAGCGCTGACACTTTCATCATGCCTGTATTTTTTTCCTAATAACTAAGATGTCATGAAAAATAATTCCAACAATTTGCCCTAAATGTGATTATTTTGATATGAGTAATTGTTCCATTCTTTTATTTTGAAAGAAGATCATGTTAAGCTTGATTAATAATAGTAATGATGATACTGTTATTACTACTACTACTACTACTACTACTACTACTACTACTACTTCTACTATACTACTACTACTACTACTAAATAATAATAATGATAATAATGATGATAATAATAAAGATAATAATAATAATAATAATAAATAATAATCCTGATAATAAGAATATTTGTAATGCGGCGGTATCCATCATAAAAAAGAAAAGAAGAAAAAAAAATGGAATCTTACTAACAAGATGATGGTATGCTTTTTACTGCTTTGCCTTTTCAAAATATCCAGTGCAGCAACAACGAGAACATACGTCGAAACAGATAAAATATACTCATGATCTATTAACATTAGACAGACATTATGTACAATGTAGGCCTATATACAATATTTCTTATTTACATATCTATATATCATACATCAACGAAATCGGCTTATAATAACTGAAACAAATACATCACGTCTTGACTGAGGAGCTGGATACGTTAGGTCAAAATAATGGATATATCATGAGCCATTGGAAAATGAAATGACATCGCGTAAAGCCATTCAAAATATCGATCAGACAATACAATATTACTGGTGTGTGTAAATAACTACACATCTTTTAATATTGTGAATAATTGAACTGAAAATAAAGTCTATTGAACATACATCTGAAATATGAAGCCAAACATACCAGGCTTGCACAAAGCCCTGTCAACTTGTAATTTCAAAAGGATGAAATTATATGATCTGTCTAAAATCATTCATGACAAGACAGAGCGTAAGATGTATACACGGGTAGTCAGGGTAACTTGATAAGACGATACATCGGGGAAAATTGAAATCCAATATTCAATTTTCCCTCTGTGAATCCCCCGATTTGAAATTTGGTATAGTGGTGATAAACAAGGCAGGAACACAGTCGGCCAAAGTTTACGGTGAAATATTCATTCAAGGACCCTTAACCGCACATGGGTAATATGCGAACCGCAAATTAATGGTGGATCGAATGTAGAATTGTAAGTTGCAAGAATCTTGAACGGTGTGGTCAACCGTAAACATTGCTGTTATAGAATGTTATTTTCATGATTTTGCACATTAAAAACGGCAACGCTTTGTTTAAACAGGTGCTTAAGGAATTTTAAATGTTTTAATCGTTTTTTTTACTGGAAGCCTAAGATATACGCGAGAAAGTTTTATTAAACCATTAAGTAAAGATAAATTGGGAACCCACTTAATGTTGAATGATCTACAAAGGAAAAATCTAAAATTATGATGGTGATATTTCTAATCCCCTACACTACTACTTCAACTACCGCGGTAACTGTCGCTTATTACTACTACATCTAAAACAAAAACAACAACAGATACTACTACTACTACTACTACTACTACTTCTACTACTACTACTACTACTACTACTACTACTACTACTACTACTACTACTACTACTACTACTACTACTACTACTACTACTACTACTACTACTACTACTACTACTACATGTACTTGAACCAGTAGTCTCTTTTATAATGAACAGAGAATAAGAATAATAAATATGTTAAAGATTGTACGATAAAAAGTGATGATAATAATACTTCTAATGATAAATGCCAACAAATCATTGGTTGCATTTATTCCCTAAACAGCAATACAAATGTACATCAGCTAATAACTGTTTGATATTTGAAAGCAAGAAGCTACTTTTAATGTTGCATTTGTAATATAACACAACTGCAAAGGGATTTCAATAACCCTTGCGATTGGCCGTCTGATCTTATAATGACTTCTATAAACCTCAAAATGGTTATCTATGTTTTAGTTATGAAAGTTATTTATAAGAATGCAACTCTTGAAAACTTTAAACAATAAACTGTAAAGTTATGAAGAATAACTAAAGTTTGAGTACCTTTGCATACGGGGTAATCATGGCATTCTAATCAGTTTAGAATATATGTACTTGGAACATTGGTAAACAAAATGGGCAGGAACGGACTTCTCTGAGATTCTTTTTCTGAGATGTTTTTATTTTTATTTCAGCATCATTTTACTGGCACCTACAGAGAAATTGTCATTCAATGCTAGCAACATAAAAAGTAAGAGAAACCCAAACTAAAGTGCGATAAACATCGGAACAGACATAGAATGCCCGCGTCATTTTTCAAGATCACTTTAACGGTGACATTTCATCCGAATAGCCGAGCACCCGTTGGGGGATATGGGTAATTTGAAGATGAAACGTTCGTTCGGGCGGTTGCGGAAGCGTCATCGGATTCCACCACTAGTGCTGCGATGCCACTATAAAATTAGGATGGTATCATGGAACGAGCGGACAATCGGCGATCCAGGCTTTGTAGGTTATCACTACCAGCAATCTTGCTAGTTTGTCAATCCATTAGCCAATCCGGTAACGATCCTACTGATGAGCTAAGATAAGTTATTGCTCCAAGTAAGATGGACAGAGGAGCTGTTTCTCTGTCTGATTCCGCCTTTGTTGTCCAGTCTGTTGTTTGAGACAACCGTCTCCGCCACAGGGAAGTAAATAGAGAACAGACAACGTGACGCAAAGCAGAAAATCTATTCCCTAGGGAAAAATTATACATTTCTCACAATGTTATTTTCCCAGTTTTCTAACACAACGACTGCAATAATGGCGCGTAATATCGGGGGATATCTTCATCTGCATTGTTCCGATGCATATTCTCATCTCTTGAATCACCAGTACACAAATAACGTAGCGTTCCCCCTTAAAAAGATTAGGTAAGTTAATCGCCCAACAGTAAGTTAGGAGGAAACGGAATCGGAACGATCATGGCACAATGCTTTCATACGTCATAGCTTTCATCACACATTTTCTTAAATGTCTTGTTTAACCATGTTAACAGTTAAGCTGTTAGAACGGAATCTGGACCCTGGTAGTGGAGTGTAAGACGCGTAGCCAAACCCTTGGAATCATCCTGTAAGTCATCTCAAGGCATAGTCCTAATAACTCTTACTTCAGGTTGTACTATGAACTAGAATTTACCACGTTAATTGCCTACTGTCCTCGCTTGACTTGCCAGCATCGTTCGTTTGATTGAAGTTTGATCTGAAATAGATAAGAGCATTGAGACGTCGTTTAGCTCTATTGTAGTCTTAGTTTCTTCACGCAGTCTTACTATTTGGCTTTTCCTCAATAGATTCAATCGTCTTACATTCTTCCAATCCTATATTTTCATCATCAGTCATTCTCCTCGACCTCTGGTGTTCGGCCATACTCTTCCAGCTCAATTCATGTCTCAGTACGAGCATTGAGATTCTAACATTCAGTGACCTTGTCAAAAAGCAGAATACCCTTTCTGTTCTTCGTTCTTACCCTATCCCCATCACAGTGTTTGATCTATGCCTACACGTCGACCAGGTCTGATACTGATAAACGCACCTACTGGTTTTGTCCATTCGAGATCCATCTACTTATGTTCTGTCATTATTTCTCTCTCCAGAAATAGGATTTTTCGGGGATTTTTTTAATAGCTCACAATTTAGTATCACAGGTGTTGACAGATGAGTACTCATTAAGGTACTTGCCTGCTTTTCTATAGCCGGAGTTTCCGGTCGGCTTCTCGTCTGTACTCTCCTCTGGCTCCACACAGAATGCAAATACCCGCTTGAAGTGTTTCTTGAAACTTGCCGTGGTAAACGCATATATAAATGGATTTACGCATGAATTTGCGTAGCTGAGACAGAGTGAGAAGAAGTGCAGACTGCCCAAGGTTATGGGATTCATGGACTGGGCGAGTTTGGAGTGAAAGTTGTTCCAAAGCAAAATACATTGTATGGGCAACCAGCAGACTGCAAAGAGCAGTACGACGATGAAAACCATACGGGTTATCTTGCGCTTCTGTCGTATGGATCTCTCGTGAGCCGCTGCACTCTCCGTTCCAGCGCTGGACTTCCTCCATACCATGAGAAGGATGTTAGCGTAGCAGACCAGGATTATGATGAGCGGTAGCAGGTACATGGAGATGAAGGAAAAGAGATAGTAGTACTTCTCGTTGGCGTTGTCAGGACCCATGGGCATGATGCACACGTTGGCCTCGACTTTGTACGTTTGGTATATCGCAACAGGAAGGTGGACGAGGAACGAAACTGAAAGAACAAAGGGAAATGATAAAAACGTGTTATTCTACATTTGAACAAAGAAAGAAAGGAAACGTTTAACAGCTCCATACTGAGACTGCACTACTTCGAAAGCTTGTTGTTTCATTCCAACCCTTTAAGTCTATACACAAGATAAACATGGCAAAAGAAACATAATATAGTCTCTTAGCTACATTGAAATGTGTATATATATTTGTTTATTGCTACTGCCACCTATTTCAGCGATGAATAATCGGACGTACTTAACAACCATTTTTTACTTTTTCTTATTGCATTAATGCTATCCGTAAGATCTGGTATCCACTTGTGTAATAATAGATTTACCTTGTTTACGTTTTTTTAAGAACAAATAAAACACGCGAAACTATATAAATATATAAACTACATGTGTGATGATGTGTGTGTGCGTGTGTGTATGTTGTACATGATTACAATAGGCTTACGAAGAATGGAAAAGTTTAAAATATTACAAAATAGCCACAATAAGAGTTGAACGAAGTACATTCGGAGAAGAGCGAGTAATTTATATATGTATATCTCGCCCCCAGGATATGCAGGGATAATCGAATTTCTCTCTATCTCAGGGGTAAGAAAAATATGCCATGAGGGAAATGTATGAAATCGGACGATACATTACAAAAATATGACAAATCAAGGATTTGAGACAAACAACCATCTGATATTATTACTTGAAAGTTACCCCCTGGTGGATAATGGTTGTAAATACTATGAAGTAAGAAAAAATGTTATCGGCTTAAATGGATATACACTAATCATTATTGAAACATAGAGAGAAAAGAGAAAAGATATTCGCGTCTTAATGTGCGTAAATTTTTTTGCTAACCGAGTGATAGATGTGTGGAACAGTCTCCCAGAAGATGTAGTTACTGCTTGTTTAGTGATTGCTTTTAAGAATAGACTGGATAAGCATTGGGAGAAGATTGCCTATGACTTTGAGTAATTTTCGTTTCTTGTGTGTTTCCATGGAATTTTTCACTGTCTACGATACCCCTGCCACCCCTCCATGCCAACATAAGTAGCTCATCTAATTTTGTCTGAAGGAGAGCAGCAATAGACATTTCTACTTTGATCGATGAACAGGCTTCGTCCTACCACATCGTTGGAGTAAAATAAACTAAACTAAACTAAACATTCACTATTAAAAAATTCATAGCATTGGACGATGTTATTATTATCATTCTGTGAAGCAGTCATTTGAAAGATAGTATTAAGATATCGTTAAGAATGTGAGATTCCAAGCCATTCCAATGGCAGTAAATCTGCACCCTTTGTTCATGTATAGGGTGTATCTGTAAATCATCATGGTCAAATTACATGTGAGTGGTATTTAAGTGAATCCCCATGGTATTTCATTACATGGTGTACTAGGAATCATAGGCGTCAAGTTCTAGTCCAAATTAAAGACAAACCTTCTTCTTTTTACAAACTTGACCGTTATCAAATCCCAAACAGTTAAACATAAAGAGGTCCTTCAACTGTATACATCGCCATTGTTTACATGGTTTAAGAATGGATTCCTTATATCATTTTAAGATATTACAAAACGACCCTGCTTGTATCGTATCTCCATGTTCCAGAGTGGAGAAAAAATTATAAATTAGTTAAAGGGCATTTATTATTCCTGTATAAGAATAAACGACTAAAAACAAGAAATGCACGAAAAAAAGAAAGAGAGACAGAGAGGGGGGGGGGGGGGGCGGAACGGTTTTCGTTACAAAGACACTTTCTTCATTCTTGAGTACTGTTTACGACGAGGAGTTCTTCTTTCATGCATCGACAAAACAAATAGATATAGGAAAAGCACATTACGTGTTCGATCAATGTAAAAATATAAAACCCCGTTGATTAACATATTGTTTTTACGCTATCATTGAGTAATCATCGATTTAGGCCTAGCGCACTGACTTTAGGCATTTAGTAACATCAGCTGGGTAAAAAATATGTGTTCCCTTTGTTTTTCTCACCTACCACGAGTACACGCACTCATGGGACATTATCTTTAATCCAAACGACAGACGATGTTATTCTTCCATTATTAATCGAATGTTTTGTTAAATGCTTTCTCATGAGTATTATACTTCCAGGTGGTTGCTCTAATCGCTGACAGCAGGAAGGGTGAATAGAAGTCTAGCAATTTCTTGTAGATTTATATCTAGTTGTAGACAAAGTTTAACGAACGCAATCTCAAAAAGAATAGAATGACAAATCGACTCATTTCACAAGAGCAACTTTGAAATTATAAAGAAATTGAATGATGTTATTCTTCAATTATACATATTATTTTAGTTAAAAATACACCAGAATCATACCAAACGGTTTGGAAGAGTGCGTTCTTTCATAATGCTATTGACAATTTTCAATGTCTTTTTTATTCGCTTGATATATAATAATATATTCCCTTGATAAAATTTCGTGTCATTATCTGAACATTACGGCATATTCAATTTGAAAATGTGTGTGTTTGTTCGGGAGTGCAAGATTTCTTGTGCGTAAGAATCCCGTATTTGACTTTGAGAAAGCAAATTTTGATGCATTTTTTATATAAAAAGAAATAACGTTTTCAAAGCTATAAATTGCCAATAGCAGCATAATCTTGGCCATTATGCAAAATAATTTCGGCGCGATTGCTTAAGTTAGAGTGTAATTGCATAAATCATTCATGGCGTCTGAAACGTCTGTCGAGTTGTAAGGTAATGATTTGAGGCTTCAGGGTTCTCGTCTCCATATTTCACCGTGTTTTGACTCGTGATATAGGTACTTGAACAGTGAGTGAGGCATTATCGAGGGTTTGCATCATTTACAATTAAAATCTCGATGGAATACGAGAACAATCTAGTCTTTTAACATAATGGCATCCTGCCAATTATTCCTCTTACATGACGGGATGTCACATTTTAAATCATGGAACCAAGAAATTATAGACTATAGTCTATTGCAGTTATCATCGCGCTCCTGATTACGATATCCTTGCGATTTAAGGAAGGGTAGAACGGAAGACTGAACGGGTGGAATAAGAAAACTATTCACCTGTTCCTGAAGACTAGATGTTATTTTTTATGACGCAGTGTGTGCTTGCTCGAGGATCTGCATTTATGTACCCTTAATAAACACTTCCCTTGTGGTATCGTAACACTCGATAGAGTGAAGGAAAATTGCAAAATCAAAAGAATTTTGAAAGACAAATGCTTTCATTTTGAGTTCCTCCTCCTACTTTCGTCTATTTATATATATACATGAAGCTATCCTCAAAGTTTTGAAATAAGCAACATTCATGTTACAAAAACATACACATTAGTGTATGAATAAATGACATGTAGTATGCTTATGTGCGTCGGAGTGATGGCGTGTTGGATGTGTTGGTGGATATTATATTTTCTTTCTCACCTTTCATTCCCCTCTTAATTTATTTCATTTTTACTTCTCTACATCTTTTCTTCACTCTACCTTCCCATTCATAGCCTTGTTCTTGGTTAAACCTGTGGCGAAATCTCCTCGACCTTATGCATAATATTTCATGTCTAAATCTTATATGAGGTTTTACGGTGCCATTATAGCAATATTTTGACGGAATCTGGAATATTTGGCGCTCAAGTTATAGTAATGTTTTGTATCCCCATAATTGGAAAAGTAAGTACATTAGCTCAATTAAAGGGACGCTCCGGGCAGAAGATATTTGTATCTCAATAAATAGAGTCAAATTTACAGAGCAAAATGCTGAAAATTTAATCAAAATCGGATTACAAATAACAAAGTTATCATGGTTAATGAATTCTAAAGATTTGTATCATTCCGGTGAAACAGGTATATGCATGTCTTTATGAATATTCATTAGGTGTGCTGATCAGATCATATCATATCATACCCCCACTTATAATCTGTTAACAAATTTTCGGCAATTTACTATATCCCCACTTGCTCTTTTGTATTTTGTTATATGAAATTAGGTTTATTCAATCATTTTCTACCAAGAACTACAGCAATTGAAGAGACAAGTGATTAGGTGCAATATATATTTTTGATGCAACTTATTTACTCACAATGGAGACACAACATTTACACATTTCTGAAAAATTGAAACAATTATGATTTCATACAATAACGTGAGACAAAAAGTAAAGTGGGGATGTGACATCATCAGCCCACGTAATGAATATTCATGAAGACACGGAATAAAGCAAATCTCTAAAATTCAATAACTTTGTTATTTGTTATCTGATTTTGATGAAATTTTCAAAAAAAATACCTCGCATCGCACAAAATAAAGTAATTCATATCCATCCCTTTGTTGGCTATTTGTCGAATATTATATATGAAATATGATGGCACATGATAATTACCTCTTTATGTTTGATATTCGTCTGGCCTTTAATTACGCTATATTTCTATTGCTTATGTTGTAATTATATTCTTTGAAACAACCTCGAAGAAAATTTCACTTGAAAGTGTAATATATTTTCAAACGTTATACTAAGATACTCACCGAGCCATATGGAAACGTTGATAAACACAGCCTTGTTAGTAGTTCTCGTAGTACGTGATTTGACTGCATGAACGATTAATATGTATCGATCAACAGACATAGCAGTAAGGGTAACACAGGTAGCTTGGACGGTAACCTGAAGAAGGTATCAACAAAAGAAAGAAAAAAAAGAAATTAAGTGAATATCGAATACTACAAGTAACCACAGCGAGGATCTTGAACTCTGGTTTCAAAGATCTTGTCCGGTATCCATGCAGTGTGCAACTACAGGGACTTCGAATGTTACAGTTAAGTACATTGCATGATGGCATATAAAGAGCTCTGTCCCGAACTTTTATTTATTTATTGAATTATCTATTTATTTATTTATTTACCTATTTATTTATTCATTTATTTACTCATTTTATTTATTTATTTGTTTTCTTTATTCTATATTGCAGGGTAGATTTGCTCAGTTAAGCAAAACTGCTTTCAAAAGGCGCCCTCCAGTTTAACAAATAACTCAACATTATAGCCATTCAATGTATTTAAAATATATTAAAGTAAAAGTAGAATACATAATATACATATAGAGTGAATCAACAAGTATCATGGAATCATTACTTCAAGTTATTCAGTGTAATTCCAGTGTACCGGTAATATATTTTTTTTGATTAACCTTATTTCCCCTTCAAACTTTCATCAAGCAAAGTATACATACATATATATATACATATATATATATATATATTATATTATTTTTTTTTACAAACTAGTGCCAGATACCAATGATGAGGTCCCCATAAATTCAATTTATTCATTTAATTTATATGTGGAATATTTCGTTTTGGTTACATAATTATGAAATTATTGTTGAAATTCCTTTGCTTAAAATTATCTAGCTGTCTAATAAAGTGATGATCATGATTGCTATCCAACGATTCACAGCGTACGCAGTGCAGCAGCTTATCACGAGCGGAGTGCCACAATGGAATGCCACGAGAACTAACCATCAGGCTTAATTGGCTGAGAGGGGAATTACCCCTAAAATATGTTTGTATCAGATGGAATGCTGTAATTAAACAATGAAAAAAATATCATAATGAAAGATATGTTCAACATATTTCGTAGATTTCAAAACCCTTTGCTTTTAGGACTTAGAAGCGAATATGTCTGAGAGTGTGTGTATGCTTGCATGAATATGGGACAGATAGATGGATACATATAAATAGATGATAGATAAATAGATAAATAGATAAATTGATAGATAGGGAGAGAGGGGGAGGCAGAAGGAGAGAGGGGTAATAAAAGTAAGGTACACTTGCAACGAGTACCGACTTTGGACTGAAGCTGCTGAAGCCAAGCGGTATCACGGTTATCATGGTTTTAATTCGATCCTAATATCAAGGAAGTCCGTATACCGAAAGAGATGGCTCAAGAGAGAGTGATTACAAATATAGGTCTTCACGTATTCGCACAGTATTTGTTCCAAATGGTAATCATAACCACGAACAACCCCTTGAATCGATATCAATCAAACCATTTCGCACGCGACCAGAGAACAAGCTATTCAACGATAAAATAATGTCGATATATCGAGCTTACATCCAGACACCTTTTATGCAAAGACTCATCATCGCGCGCAGGTCTCAAGCAACGCATTTTAATGGTTACTACTGGTCAATCATTCAAATCAGATGCCCACCCAAGAATGACCTTAATTGGTCACTAGATTTTTTTGTTGCTTGACCATTACTCTTGCTTTACAGGGCCCATGTCTGAATCTTATGTTCAAAAGTAAAAAGTAATTGTCATACACTAGTGTGAACTAAAAGCGTTCTATTAGTTTTCTGTATATAATGTTAATCTTTATTTCCATCACCCTAAAACTATCATTTGCTAGTTAATTGAATCTGAGATTCAACTTACTTCTTTCATTCGTCTAGCTACCATTTGAGGTGAAAATAGTAATCCAATACTTATTTATACTGCTTTAAAACACCATCAATTTAGACCAATGTATACACTTAGCACAAAGACGGTTGGTCCATTACCTTGATCCATTTGACCATGCTACACTGTAAAAACTGCGATGTTAAAACTGACACCAATTGGTGTTTATAGAGGACCACACCCTGAGGTGTTAAAATTACACCCTAGAGATTAAACATAACACCAAAGAGCGTAAATGTAACAACAAAAGGTGTTGTAAAAATAACACCACCCATTTAACACTGGTGTAAAATAACTGGCGTGGTCCTCTATGTACACCGGTTAACACCACAGTGTTTGCTGTGTATGGCAAAAATATTTTATTTTTTGCGAATCTACGGCTTAGCCCCAAAAATTATATTAGTTCAGGGTTAAGAGTACAAATTCTGTGTTACGTATACATGCTGGGTAAAGAAAATATAGATATAGATATACACAACAATTTTTTATTGTCATTTAGCTTGCAACCGTTTTATGCCTAATAATATGTAAGAAACAGGCATAAAATATGAATCACGAGAAGTGATATTGAAATTATGATCTTTTGAGACGCTTAAAAATATGAATGCATTTTTCGAGGATATAAAAGCCAGTTCAGTCTGCTCAATTTCATATCCTAAGAAAAATCTTAACAAAGATGGTAAGGTTTGCAAATTAAAACTTTTGTAATAACACATATAATCGTTCGGTATAGCAATTGCCGGGTCAAAGATCTTTATGTCTATTATTATATTTACATTTATTGATTTGCCAGTTTGGGTCCAAACTCGGGACCTCTTGATACTGTCATGCTTCACACAGCGAACAATTCAATAAAGATGATTACCCTTTTGTTTGAGAGATTCATATTGTATAAAACATGCTTTATCTATTTAAGCCCAGACAATTCTTTTGTGGGGTTCACTTTTGAATCAGGCCCTTTTTCATAAAAAGAAACCTTCAAGAGATCACAAAATCTGACTAGGAAAGAGAGAAATGAAAAATAAATGAGGAAATCCAACAGAAGGGGGAGGGCATGGTCATTAAAGAGAGTGGGAGTGGGGCAAGCAAGTAAAAGAATAAGACGAGTTATGAAGTACAAGATGGTCCTCACAAATTTTCATTTTCCAAGGGGCAACCCCCAGGAACCAATAAACAATATTGTGCTAAGAAAAAAAAATCAATTAAAGACTACTTTTTATGGATGTTAGGAAAATAAGAGAAATCGAACAATCGTTAGAATAGCCAATGTAAATTATTTCCCCCCTCATTTCCTGCACCAAACTAATGCAAGTGCTTGTTCAACGGATTTCAGGCGGCTCAAGTTTTATCACGTCTTCGGTCAGCATTTCATTATTTATTTAAGAAAGGATTTAAGGTCTTCTCTTTTAGGTTTATATCAACATCACTGCACATGACTTGAACGACAAAAGGAAATATCTTACACACATGCAAGACATCCAAAGCATCATGGCCATTCTATAGTACGTCATACATGTCTATATGTGTCTAAAAGGGTTCTGATGCTTATGCTTAGACTAGGAATTATTTTGACATGTTTGAAACATAAGCAAAATCACAATGATCTGAATTTAAGTATTCTAATGGGTATGCGGAGGAACATATTGTGACACATTATAAAGTGTATAATAACATCTTTGCAACGATTATTATCATGTTATCATTATTGCATCTTACAGACATTATCATGCGTGACTCCTCATCGATTTGCATGCCATCTTAAACCATCAGAATCTAACAGTAAATTGCCATCTCGTCTATTACTTACTCGTCCACTGATCATATGGTCTACCTTCTTTTAGTCTAATGCCATTCCGCCAATCAACATTTCGTTTATGAGACGAACTTATGAGTGGACGAAATGGCAAATTAAACAGCATGTGGATAGTGGACGAATTGATGGTAGATCGAATGACGGTGGACGAGTTGGTATTTGGACGAATCGGCATTGGATCAATTGAAAATAAATCGACTTGCTCATCATACAGAGGGTGTAAATAAGAACGATATATTAAGTCCTTCACCCTCTGAGCAACCATATCCTCTCAAATTCATTACATGATGCCAAGAGGTCTCCTTTACACCATTCACCTTTACAAGTCCTCTGATTATTCGTCATAGACTCCCCTAAATCAGGATAGGTAGGCAATGAAGTAGAAACGTGACAAAACTGTGTCAAGTATGTTCCATTTGAATTTGGCGATTTTGTGTCTTCGGTACCTCACAAAATGATAACATACAACCTGGTATGACCTACAATTCAATGGTAGAGTCTCCTACAATTACCTGCACAGTTACTCCGTTGGGAAGTTTAATTACATTTACATCGTCTGCGTGAGAATAAAGCAGAGTTCTGTCACAAGTGGGAAATCAAATAGGCACGCGCGTCAAAAATCTCTGCTGAAATAATGCCGAAAAAACGAGATCAATTCATAACTCACCTTTTTGCCAATGGGACATGAACGTTGGCGGCAACTCAATAAAAATAAGGTCTGTTATGTCTTTGATTTTGCTTTATACGCTACGTTTCATCTGACAGGTTTGATATTTTGTATTTTCCACTTCAGCAAACCACTCCCTCATAGACTCAATTTATATTTGATGAAAGCCTGAAAATTTGATTTGTGTTAAGGCAGGACACGCGAATTTGTCTAGTTTATTGCCTTGCTCTCTCTTTCTGACTACATGTAAAAGTCATCTTCACTTCTTAGTTCATCTCTCCTTTTACATGACTTAATGCTGCCCAAATAGGGGTTAAACTGAAGATGCTTTTAAAAGAAAGACCTGAAAATATGAGGTGTGGATGAAAAGAAGACAGCCAATGAACCTCCGCAGATGTCATTTTAACTGTCTACAGGTTTTGAGTAAAAGCCCGTAAACGGAGGGAGGAAGCAACCTGCCTTGTGAGCGTATTATATGTAAGCTGTAATGTAAATCGATATCATGCAATAAAATAATAGCATATTGAAATAAAACAATAACCGCTTATGCAGACAAGCTAATCTTGTACTGAAATAGTGACATTATTCAAGTACATCAAATACACATTGAAGTATTGTTGAAAATATCTAACAATCATAATATCACAAGTCCGATGGAGAAGCTTTTGTAGTAAAATTTTATGTCTACGAATTGATGTCAAAATACTATTTACGAGAATAAGTCCCTGAAACCCCGAATGAGCAAAGCATAAGCTTAAAAAAGCTTTTGAATATATTGGAAAAACCATTTGATTGATAAAACGAAACGAACGAATATGAAATCAAAGCCCGATATTCATAATCATATAGATAGATTTTTCTATCCCAATCAAAACCGGAACACATTATAACATCGGTTAGTTAGATCTGGAATGGAGCTTCGTGATCAATTGTTATACTAAACTTTTTACGAAGTGTCTAGGTGTACTGATGAGGATATGATGGCATTTTCATAATTAAAAGACAAAAGTGAAGAAAAGTAATAATAGAAATAATAAACAATCATATACAGCTTTGATGCTTATATCACTGCAAAGAGGACATGGTGTGCTATAGGATGACTTATGATGATTTATTAATCTGCAACTTAGATAATGTTTTTGATGTTTAGATTGTTCATGTACATGCAAATATTTCTTTATATTGTACGAACATGTATTAAAACGGATGAGTTAATATGCAGCTCCATTAACACTGCATGAACCTGTCAATGAAGACAAGAATGTTGAGATCTTTAAACCTTTAAACAGGAACCACATTCTCCTTCCTCCTCCTCCTGTGCCCTTCCTTGTTTCAATCATGTCAATGGTCATCCAGAAAACACAGGGGACAAGCATGCTATGGTTACAAATAAATTACTGTAAAGAATCTAGGTGAGAGGTATCTTAAGTTCGATGATAGTCGTGTTGCTTCCCCCATTGAAGTGGATCTAATTACCAAGTACAAGTGTTATTGGTGACATGGGACACCCTTGTGGGACCCCCAGCGACTATCACTCAACGAACCGTCTATTTCTTTAACCAGTTCAACAGGTGAGCACACACTTTTAAGGCAGAAGTAATGAGATCTGTAGTAGTACATGAAGGCGGTTGTTTATGCACAGAAAGGAAGCAAGCATGTCCCCATGGCCGTTATAACAATGTTACCAGGGAGGAGAAGCCCAAAACTGACTATGTTTTGGATAATAACTGGGCATTTAGCAGCGCCGTGGGAGTATTTACGCTCGTTTGGGCTTCTACAAAATGAAATGACACAGAATACAGGACACGACTAATAAAATTTAACATAAAATCTTATTGTAGTTGTTCCTAACCATTGCCCCTTAGTTGTTAAATTTAGTTTAACGGTTAGGATTTAAAAAAAATAAAAGGGTAAGATGATGCTTGAAATTACTTTGAAAAAAGTCAACACGACATACGAGTCAAATTTTCACTCTAATCTTGTTGATTTTGTAAAATCAACACATATTTATCCATGCATGTGCAATTATTTTAATACACGTCTACGAACCTACTCAGTCTACATTGGAATTTATTATGATTTTAGGCACGAAATTGTGTCTAATATGACATCAGGGCACCGTCCTACAAAGAGTTACCATTGATCCAATCAATCGTAACTCTATTGAAATCGATCAGTATCATAATTTTTTCTACAGGGAAATATGAAAAATGTCCTTTGTAAGTAAAGGAGAACACACCAAATTGTCAAGAAATTAGTGAATTTATGGTTAGACATTCATATCTAAAAAAACTTTTGAACAAACATGCATTTTATATGTTGACTTTGCTGGGTTTCCATAGTTGCGATTGATCGGATCAATCGCAACTCTTTGTAAGACGGGCCCCTGACATGGTGGAAATAATATTTGCTAGATAATTAACTATAAAACGTCTTATGATTACCATGCAAGAATGTCAAGAACATTTAGTGAGGTTTAGGGATAATATCGCCTTGGTGAACGCAGGGATATTTGCTCTATTGGCCTGGGAGGGTCGTACTTTTGTTTTAAGTAAATAGAATTTTCAGGAAATAATTTCACGCATTAAATCCCATAACCGATGCTTACTCTAAAAGCAGTTTTTTGCATAAGAGAAGGAAAAAGATAAGATAGTGATCGTGATACCATTTCACGGGAGAGGAATTTCTTAATGGTATTTGATCATCGTTCAGGAAAATGTAAATTTGCACTGACAGTGAAAACCTCAATCAGATAATGGGATCTATTTTGTGCCTATAGTACGAAAAATAAACAAGGATGAGCATTGTGAGAAACCCAATCTGTTCTATATCATGTAATGTACTTCACTTGTGCGTGGAAATGCTTTTATCATCTACCTTCCTTTTTATAATGTTTCAACATGTTTTTCTAAATCATATAGTACGAAAAATTGCTATTTTGAATTATTCAGCGTGAATGTGGCGCTATGGCCAATGATCCTCTTCTACATGTATGTATAATATTTTAACTTAGGTGAAAGAAGAATATCAAACCTGCCAATCTTATCGTCATTCTAGTTGATCATACAGGTCATGATGTAAGGAGATCTTACCTTACATTCATGGATATTGGTACAAATCACAGTATTAAAAACTACGCAAACAAACAATATATTTATTTAAGGGGAAGAAATTTGCAAATAACGTTCAAGTTCATGTTCATGGCCCAGTGGATTAGTCTCCGGAATTTGAAACAGAGGGTCGTAGGTTCAAATCCCAGCCATAGCAAGGAATTCATCCAGAGTGCTGCACTCGACCCAGGTGAGGTAAATGGGTACCGGCAAGAAGTAATTCCCAAAAAGCTATGTGCACCTGAATAGATAGCCTAGCTTTGCGGGGTAATAATAGCAGGGGCCGCTGGGAGAACAGTTATAGGAACTGAAGTGGCTACCCTTGGTAACATATTATTATTAAGCTATCAGCATGATAGTCCTTCTTGAATTGGCACTGGAAAGATATGGGTAGGCTTATGGGTAATGGAAGTAATAGTCAAAATAAGCTCTTTAGATTGGGAAAATGATTACTGATATATTAAAATATATTCTAGTTGACGAACAATAACTTGTTGCTTTACATTTGAAAAATTCTGCTAAGTGGAATTCCTATAAATGTAATATATGGTAATATTATTCATTAAATCTAACATCGCAATAAAGATCTAAGTATATATGATTGACGTTTTCAACCTCAAGCAAAGGAGCTCATTGAGACCTCGAATAAGATCTCGGGGAGAATTTAGTTACCCCCTGGATGTAATATAAGAAAAGCCCTGAAGTATGGCGGAAATTGATTAATGCAGACACAGAAATGACAAGGTCATAATAGGAGATTACTCGACAATCTAAAGATGGAGACTTATCGTAATCTAAATGCTGTTAACTATGTTAACAGTAGAAAGAAAATTTTATAAATATATGTTAAGTCTCTAACAAATATATTCTTCAACAAAATAATCTTATTACTAATAATCAATCGTATCAGTCTTATGAATTCCGATGATTATGAAACGAACAATATATGTGAGGAAATATTAAATGTGAACTTTAAATGTTAGACTGCAGTTCGTTTTGACCTTGAGGTGGGCGTGTAATGGGAGGAAGTGGCTTTTAAATGAAGGAGAATTTACAAGACCAAATTCATGATGTGAATTCAAGGTACTTTGAAAAGGAGAGAATAACAAGACATGCCCATAATTCATATAATCTAACTAGCCGGGGTATAAAAATGATGAAGTGATGAAAAATATTTTATGAGACCAGAGATCTTTGAAGCTATTATTCGTTGGGATAACATTAAAGAAAAGATCGTTTCAAGCCCCAAGCAATACCAAGTAAATGTTGGTGCATTAAAATCAAAACAAAGAAATTATACAATGGTTTCAACAAGACAAGACATTATCATTGTCATATCATGTGGGGGATGGGGGTTAAAATGGACCACGAACCACATCTAAAGAATGAGTCATAAAAAATACACTTCGAAATCGCAAATTCAACTAGAAAATAAACCATGAACACAATCATGCTCTGCATTGCTTGATAGGTTATCCTATTCCTCATTTATTAATACATTTTTTTATGGTTAAACTTGGAAAATTGGGAGGTATTCGATTTGTGTCATAGTACTATAGTAATTACATAAGCATTAGTTTTCAATGAATCTTACTCAACTCTTGTATGATAACGAATTCAACGACATCTGGATTAAATGTAACATCGAAGTAGGGAATGCCTCCTGATTTGCCAATTACTTTATAAAAGTATGTAGAAAAAGTCTGCTTCGGCATCTAAGGAATAAAATAATCACCATTGGTTTAGTAAAATGCCCTTTTTACTTAACCAACTGTAAATGTATTTATGTAATGGTACATGTAATTGTGGTGAGTTTTTACCTGATTGCTACGAAAGCATGAATGCAAGCAACCAGAGGGCCGACGGTTTAAGGTTCTCTTCGAGGTACCTGGTAGTGAGGATTAATGCCTTACAAAAGGGCACTAGAGCACCAAGTGGGAATTGAACCCGGGTCACCGGAATTCGAAATCCTCCTCTACCGACTGAGCCATCGCGCCTCCTCATTAAGAAATGTATATACAGAGAGAGACAGACAGACAGAGAGATGTATATATATATATATATATATATATATATATATATATATATATATATATATATATATATATATATATATATAAATGTACATAAATTTAATGTTCACACAGAGTTTGTCATCAAATTGACAATGTATTAATGAAATAAGTTAAATCTATATAAGATATGAACGTACCCCTTATTTAGGGGCAGAAAGGGAAATTTGAATTTGAAAGGACCATTTAACACGGAAAAGAAATAAACTCAGAACATTTAATAATAAAAAGAATATAATACTCTCTGCTTAAATTGATAAGGGCTAGTTATGATGCTCGAAGAAATCACTCT
Organism: Lytechinus variegatus; assembly: GCF_018143015.1. Lineage (NCBI taxonomy): Eukaryota > Metazoa > Echinodermata > Echinoidea > Temnopleuroida > Toxopneustidae > Lytechinus > Lytechinus variegatus. Next base: position 44,281,532 of record NC_054744.1, on the reverse strand, counting down.
AACATGAATATTCCACATGAAATTGGTGATTCTGTAGACGTATGCATTATTTTAGCTGAATATTATTGTCTTTGTCTAACAATGATGTTGAGCATATACAGTATACACACTCTAAAAACAAGAAATGTTAACTTAACATTTGAAAGGTTGGAGGAGTGACAACATTTTCTAAATGTTGCATTTACCACTTTAAGTGGTTCTACGCAACATTTAAGATGTTGGATTCAACTTTATACAAGGTTGGATTTAACATTTGGAAAAGGTTGTCACTCCTCAAACCTTTCAAAGGTTGATTTAACATTCGAATTTTTAGAGTGCATGTATACCGTGTTAATAACAAAACTATATCAATAAAACAAAAGAAAAGGGCATCGAAAAATGAAAAGTTGCAGAGGAACATATTACCCTGGGTAAAATTGAGGATATATTGAAATAACCTTTTCACTTTCACGAAATTGAAGATTAGATCATAAACAATGTTCATTTCTAGTCCAATTTCTCTCCCACGTTTACTTAATTGACCTCCAATCCAGTGTTTACAGGACCCATGCTCCAATCATAATTACTCAGGTCTAGGAAAATTCAGTGCGAATATATATGGTAGTCCTTGAAAGCTGAGTTCATATCAAGCAAAGGTCATACATCTCTCTGAACCTTCCCCTTCTCATTCAGTTCTTCTTCATCTTGTTCTTTCTTTTTGTTGTTGTTCTTCTTATCATTATTCTTCGTCGTCTTCTTTTTCTTTTTACTTCTTCTTCTTCATCGCCGTCTTATTCTTCTTCTTCTTTCTTCCTAATCTCCTCCTCCCCATTTTGTCGTCTCTTTCTCCCCAGCTTGCGCTTCATCTCTTCCTCTCGTCTCCATCATCTTTCTTGGTCTCCCTTTCCTTCTCCAACTTTTCTTTATGCTGATAATGATGAACTAGAACATGACATCTGAAATGCGATGATAAATAATGCCGTTTATTATTTTGTTGTCTTTAATTGTTGATTTATTCATTATTCATATTAATATTGTTTCTACTTTGGGACCATGTTTAGCAGATGAATCGCATGTGGGCAGATATTTCACGTCGTGAGTGTGATAAGATTAGATAACTGTTGTCGTAAGTCTATCTTCACACGGTTGTCACTTGGGAGTTCTTCAAAATATGGAGAACTTTTTGGAGGCAAAGGGAGTGGAAACGCGGTAAAGGTGGTCAAAATACGGGGGAGAATATGGCGTCACAGAGGGACAGGTGACATTTCTTACTTGTATAAATGACACGTCTCGCCCAGCTTCATGGCTCGCTAAAGACGAAAGATGGGTATTCCTTAGAGAGTGATAAGTAAAATCATGGTTAGATGCTTATTTTATAATGACAAACAGGCCCCGACACAATAAATGAAAAAAAAAGCGCACGGTGACAAATTAAAAGGAGTAGACTCAATGTCAACAGTTGCCGATATTCACTAATGATAGAAATTAAAACATGAAAATGGCTGGACTTCTTCTTCTTATTATTATTATATTCTTTCTTGTTTCTTCTTCTCTGTCGCTGCTGCTTCTTCTCCTCCTTCTTCTCCTTCACATTTTTCTTCATGGTAACGAATCATGCGACTTTTGTGATCGTGTGAAATATTGTAACAAAATGGTCGCAAGATCAATTGTGAAAGCCCATTTATACCCCCGCTCAACGATCATTTTCCTGTCTGGGCTAGTCGAATAGGGGTGAAACGTAGGTTGGCAGGTAAATGGATGTTAACATCTTTTTAGTTTTTTGTGAATGGGTCATACTTGAGCATTGTATTGACAATACAGAACAAAGGGAAATTACTTGACACGTTCCTAAGCTCCGTGTATTTAAGTTTTTGCAAAATTGATGTGCGAACCTTGAAAGACCCAAACATTATCCACCTGAAAAACAGAATTATTTAGATATCTATTTAAATGTTTGAGATAGAAAACTATATAAATGTGAAAGAGACGAATAGTGATGTCATTAGATTCAGGTTTTGGTGTGTTTTTTTGTAAGTGATAACGTATCACCAGTGGGCACTGATATTATGGGAAAAAGGGAAAGGACAATCTACTTAGAATCTGAAACGAAAAGCGGCACAAGAGACTAGGGGAGAGATGTATTTTTAAAAGAAGATACAAGAAAATAGGAAAGGATTGTCACTGAATTATTTATCTTGCGGACTGAGGATGGATTACATGGAGGAGTGTAACGGTAATATGGTCCCATTGGGAGGAGCGGTTAGGCTGTTTGCCGTAGAAGCGTCACCATATAATCCTCAACAACTTGACTTTCATGGATGAATGAGATTGAGAAAAACCATGGTTATTGGTTGTTGATCAGATCTACCGTCAAGATGAACTATCAAAAGAGAGAAACGGGTGGAGACAAAAAATATACAGACATAACTGGACTACTGTGAAGTACAATAGATAAAAGTAAAGTATAAGCGATGAAGGGAAAGAATGAAGCACATGGGTAATACAATCTTGGTGAAATTAAAATCAAAGGATATGGTCAAATTACATTATTGCTACAGGAAAAACAAAACAAAATTATAAGGCAAAGTAAGCGTGACATATAACGCATGATCGTAGAATATGAAATCAGAAAAATTTGTTTCAACGAGGCAGGTGCAAGACAATACTCTGTGGTATTCTGTTTCAACGAAATTTTCATGTGAAAAACATTGTGGTTGAGAAAAAAGATTTGAAAATGAAAATGGAATGGGAAGTTAGGCTTTGCCTATGCTTACATCTATATAGCAAGCTGAACAGATGAAGCTATTATTTAACATGAATGTTTTTATTTCATCTCTCAATGGGTAAAAAATGGTGGGGAATTCATATTTTAGATGTTTTTTTAATTGAATTGTACTGAGTATATTGTTAGTGTGTAAATTTGCCCAATTTTTACGTCTTGGTATAATGATAATATTGTATCTGTAATGGTTTTATACACTGTGGCATAATGGTCATGTGCACAGTGGTATAATGGTCTTGTGCTGTATCTGTAATGGTAATGTACACTGTGGTATAATGGTCTTGTGCTGTATCTGTAATGGTAATGTACACTGTGGTATAATGGTCTTGTGCTGTATCTGTAATGGTAATGTACACTGTGGTATAATGGTCTTGTGCTGTATCTGTAATGGTAATGTACACTGTGGTATAATGGTCTTGTGCTGTATCTGTAATGGTAATGTACACTGTGGTATAATGGTCTTGTGCTGTATCTGCAATGGTGATGTACGACATGCAATGCTTCCGAAAGAGTAGTCTTCTTGACACATTTCCTAAACATGTTAAAGAAAATAGTTTAAAAAGAGGGACAATAAATATATATTGTTAACCCTTCCCACGTTGGCTACGACACCTATATCTATTTTTTCCTTAATGAGGGTTTCAGCTTGATGATAAGTAAATTTTGTTTAAAAATATATTAGAGAAGAAAACAAAATGATAATGACGCCATATTTCATCCAGCGTATCTGCTGTAGTTAAAAAAGGTTCTCCCTGCTTCAAATAATGATAGGCTACCAGCGCTCGAGCAGAAAAAAACTTAAACAGAAAACCTTACAAATTTCCTGAACACAAAAGTCTATCATGGGCTAAATAGAATCAGGCATGTAGTTCAATTTACTCTTGCATTCAAGACAAGACCCTTTTACACTAGAAATTCAACCTCTTTCTCCAGCACTGGTTAACACACATTTCAACTACCCCAGGCATAAGATAAACTAAATACAATATGAAATTATCAATAATATGCTCACTTGGTTCAAAACTATTTAAATGATAGAAAACAAGTTGTATTTTCCAAAGGAAATCTATCTAATATTAAAAAGCTTTCTATTGGAGTACCACAGGGCAGTGTTCTGGCCCCCATCCTGTTCTTAATATATATTAATGATAAATCTGAATGTATTACTGAAGGAGCTTGCAGCATATTTGCTGATGGTGTAGTAGTATTTGCCTCTGACAGTAATTGGAAGATGTAACAAAGAAATTACAGAAAGATGTAAACGCCTTAAATGAACGGTATACCGAAATCGATTACGCATTAACACAAGCAAAACCAAAACTATACTAACTAAATCAAGATCATCCGATACATTGAATATATTCATGAATACTGGCTTGATTGAACAGGTAAAGTCTATACGGTATTTAGGCATTGTAATAGAGGAAAACCTGATGTGGAATGTTTTAGGCAAGTTGAGGAATGTAAATCGATTGCCTATAAGTTATACTTTTTAGGCAAGTTGAGGAATGCAAATTTAGTAAATGTAGTATTACCCAAACTTAACATATCCCATTCAAACAATCCTTAACTTGCCGGAACAGTAACTTGTAAAAACTCTCTGATGATATCCAGAAGGCCATTTCAGTTGAAAGTTTCAATTATCATTGTAAGACATTTTCTTTTTTGTTCGTATTTACTTGTAGTATTGTTATTATTAGCATGATTACCCAAGAATACACATCTTATTATTATTATCATTATTATTTTCCTATGTGACACTGCTTATTAGTATTAATATTGATACAATTCTTTAGATTGAGGCCTATTCCTGTTTTAACGTGATTTCATATGGATGTATAACACCTCTTTTTTCACTTCAATTCTTAATCTTGCTATAAGATAAATCTTTATTAGTTCCTTTTTTCTTTCTGATGTTTCACTTTTATCATAATTTGAATTTTAATTTTGCTGTACATAATTATTCCCAAATATTTATAATCTTTCATTTTAATGTGTCTATTTCCCTCTTTATGCAAGACCATTATATGAAACAGCATGCGAGCTGATTAATGTTATATCCTGTTAAAAGAAGTTTTAATGAATAAAGACCCCTTTCACACTAGAAAGTTGATCTTCAATTTTCACACTAATCCCATTTCACTATATTTTCACTATCATTCACCACCACTGTCTTACTTTCTCTATCTCACCTCGTCTTAATCTGTATTAATTTAAGACACGCATAAGTAAATGCTATTGTAATTCCACTGTGACATTATGGGCAGGTTAAAATTCTCCTTTAAGAAAGACGGAAATTAAAATACGGTCAGCGCACTCTTAAAAATGTTGGGCAACATACTGTCCACACAACAATTGGTTAAACCTTTATCAGATTCTGGATAGTTTTAAACCAATAATGTGAGCTTTGAGTGAAAACTACACAGTATTGGTTGAAAATACCCAGAGTTCGATAATTTTTTTAGTAGGCCTATTCGTTTTGCAGTCATCAGGCTGCCGTTTACGGACATGCTTGCTTTACATATATCTAAGCAAGACATAAATCATATCCACTTTACAAAACAGACTGAAAATCAACTAAATTGTCTTGGTCTAGACAGTTCCCGTATTTATTATGAAAAAATACAAATCAGGGCCCTCGTCTTACAAAGAGTTACGATTATTATTATCAACCTCAAGCATCCGGATATCTATCAATGTCTATTTTTTCCTCAGAACAATTGCAGAATGTTCTTTATAAACAAGGATAAACACACTCAGTTTTCAAGAAAATTGTGGATTTACGAATAAACATCATATCTAGAAAATGTCGAACAACTATACCTTTTAGATGATGAATTACTGGCTTTCCATAGTTGTGGTTGATTTGATCATTCGCAAATCTTTTTAAGGCGGGCCTTGTAGTTCTCTTGATTAGTGTCATTGAATCATGATGGTCTAACGTTTTCATCTTGATTTGTCAGGACCATTTTATTTGCGGAGAGGACGTAAAAAGCTCTAGACTTTTCTGTAGTCCAGAATTAAAAGGCTTTGACTATGTTTGTCACTAGTTTGACCATTCGTCACATAGTGCACAGTTTGGTTTGATGAGGTTTTTGGAAGCTGGTGAGGGCGTGTGTGGATAGAGCATGTGGTGGATGACTTGAATGACAGTACCTCTTTGCTCAAACCACAGTGTGGCTTAGAAAAGCCATGTTTGACAGGATTTTACAAAAATCTGGTAAGCATGGTTGTTCAAATTCTGGTTGTCGGAATAGCTGGTGTTATCATGCATAATTGTCTCGGGCAGTGGATGAATATAATAAGTCAGTGAAGCCGATAAAATTAAAACTGTATTTCCATCAGGGTGTCATCAAAATCCCGAAGTAGACTTTTATATTTAGGTAGGTGTACGACAAATATTCTTGTTTTCTCTTTTCATTCATTCATGCTGTCAGGCAGTTGTTAAATAGATATGGTCCATTTGCGATCAAACGCAACTCCAAAAATAAATCTTTATTTAATTCTCGACCAATAAAAACACACATGAAAGGAAATGTGATTGATTCGTTAAGTTCTTGTTGCAACAGGTATCAGGTGCGTGGAGGAGATCATAGTCAAGGATCCTCGTGACAACTTTGTGTGACAGTCTTCACAGAAGATAAATATATCTATTTCAGATCTGGCCCACCTGGCATGGTTTCGGGTTATATGATTAGTTATGGTATAGTGTTAAACACGGGGTTTAGAATTAAGAGCAGAGCAACTGTCGCTGCAGCAAATGTCATGGAACTGGTATAAATGGCTTCACATGCCCTTTTAACGTTCAGACGTAATTCAAACTACTACTACTACTACTACTACTACTGCTGCTGCTACTACTACTATTGCTACTACTACTACTACTACTACTACTACTACTACTACTACTACTACTTCTACTACTACTACTACTACTACTACTACTACTACTACTACTACTACTACTTCTACTACTACTACTACTACTACTACTACTACTACTACTACTACTACTACTACTACTACTACTACTACTTTTTTGTAATGGAATTAAAATTTGCATCCGGACAAGATTCATCGGACTTGGTATGCGTTACAAATTTAGAAGGAAACGGGCATTCATAGTTTTTGACCCGATCAATTAAAATTCATTTCACTATACTGGAAGGGCTTACTTATTGGCAATCTTTCTGATTTTACTTTCTACATGTATTTCTACACATCTCTTTTATTAACTAATTTCGTGTGAAAAGGAAAGATATCCAAAATGAATAAATAAACACTGAGGTCATGCTAATATTAGATTCATCGCCAAAACACCACAAAAATCGAAAAAAGTCGCGTAATAATGGTTTTTAGTCATCTATAACATCTTAAACTAACATGTGATTCCAAATAAGACAGCTTTCATTTCAATCGAAAGCCATCAGTGTATGTGCAATCACGCGTACTGGACAGGATAGCTACTGCAACACTCAATGTTTGATGTTCTACCATGCTGCATGCAAGTACATACTATAGCAGGATCTTTTAGTCAATAGATCTTATTATTGTCCATGCGCAATTTTCGTTTGGTCATGTGACTATAAAAGGTTTCGGATATTGCACATCAATCATCTGATCATTATATTTTTAAGATCAAACACACTTTTAAAGGAGCTATTAGCGAATTCCAAAATCAGTATGGATAGACATTAACATGTTCTATTAAGTATATTTTTCAAACATCTATGTACGAACATGTAAGTAGAACAAGAGAGGGTATCGTACGACCATTTTCACAAAAAATACAAACAATTTGTCTCTCGATACGGATTCTGTCTATATGATTCAAACAAAATAATATATATTCAATGTGAATGAAATTTTAACTCAGTTAACATAATCAACGGTGAGCAATTGTCAGCCATGGCCTAACTTCCTCCAACAATGAATTGATTCACAGTGTGCTGCACTCAACCCAGGTGAGGTAAATGGGTACCGGTATGAAGTAATTCCTCAAAAAGATGTGAGCACCAGAATCGGTGGCCAAGCTTAGCTTTGGCAATATAGGAAAGCCTTGAGCACGCAAGGTGGATACGTGCGATATTATCAGTACTATTATCATTAACACTTTTGTTATTATTATGCTTTGGCTGTGGCGGGTTTTTTTTGAGGGAGAGGTAGAGAGAGAGACATAGAAGAACATGCGCAGAAGCGGGGGGGGGGGGGGTGAACGAAAAAAAAAACAAGGTGATTTCCTTCAAAGTTACATGTAGAAACCACTTTGCCAAATGAAGCTCCTTTATTCCATGATATATGTTACGTTTCTAAGGTAACCAATTGCGTATCGTTGACATTTTGAACACGAACATGAAACATGTTCCTTGGAAGCTCGTGTCAGCGAAGAGGAATTGATGTAGAAAATGTCTTTCGAGAGTTATAAAACACTCGGCCATAAAGCCAGACGTTTATATTCTCCTTGGGAACATATTACTCATCTCCCGTAATAGGTGGCATGTTTAGACTTCAAGTAGAATCATGTACATGTAATCCATGTTAATTGGTGGTGACCAGATGAGATATGTCTTTTTAATGTTTATAAATATCCATACTTTATGTTCATTTTTTTAAAAATCTCATTCAAATAAGCATAAAGCTAAAACGAACACGTGGCGATACACGCCATAAATTAGAGTATTTTATGCGTCGATATGATTGTTCTATGATGTGTTTAAGGTTACTGTCCATTTAAAACATGCATATCAATATCATGAAAATACACTCTACAAGCATCTGCTTAATTTGAATTAGTATTTATCATTTTAGAGTGAGAGAATTAAAGGACCGTATAAACAGGCGGTTTCAACAGGAGGGTTGAACTAAGCCCATCCGACCTGTTCACTACCCCCCCCCCCCCCGAAGCAGAACTAAAAACAAAACACCCCTAATGTAATAATAAATAGTGGTAGTAAAACACGAGCTGTGAGTGGCTAAATAATTGGTACCAAGTAACCTCCCTTCAAAAAGTTATATTGTACATATGTACAATATAAATGCATTTGTGGATTTTTAAATCACATGATATTACATGCCGCCCAATAAATCAAGACTATTTATTTCGATTCAAAATACTTATGAAGGTGGGAGAAAGAGCAAGGGTATTTTCATTTCCTGTTGATAATAAACACGTTTGCGTTAGATCCTCCTTAGAGGGGACCTAGTCATGGTAGTAGGCGTCACATTTCCGATGTTATATGTGATGTGAATCTAATAGAGCATGTAAGTACGTGCATAAATGCGTCCAACAATCTGCAAAATCAATTCCTTCCAGTTAAAAACCACACCTCTTTGCGCCAACTGTCCTTTAGAATTACGACGTCGCTTAAGCAATGAGCAATACTATTATGCATGCGATCCGATATATGACGCCAAATTTGTCAGTAAATATATAGTACAACGCATGTGAGTGATTCGTCGATTGCGGCTATGCACGACGATATTATTTATTATCTAGTTTTATTATCAACCTCCTTCGAAAATACTGATATTTTAGACCATGTGCATGATATTGAGAATACATGAAGGCGTGATGGAATAAGTTACATGCTTCTTCTACGACTATTCAAAATATCCTGGCTGAAAGAAAGGAACAACAAAGTATGACTTTTATTTCTAAGACGTAATATGAATAATCCTATTTTAATTTATGTACACGCACCCATGCACCTATCACACACGTGGATGTATCCACATCCTCATATTATAACATGTATGATGACACATAATTATATCTTACTTTCAGATCATGCCAGAAAAGGACGAAAATGTATAAAATTACTTCGATTTAGGATCTGATACAAACAGAAAATAATTCGATCATTTTCATTCCTGCTTTAATTTTTCATGGATTCCAATACTGCAAATTTGCAATATGGGACTAAATGAATAACGCATTTGTTTTTTGCCATCCGAGATGAAAGTCATTTTAAGCTTAACACATCAATCAATGCAACTCGAAAATTGGAAACCCAATGATTTTTAAAAAGAAAAAAAAAAGGAAAAAAGAATAATAAAGAATAGATTCCTATTTTGTATTCTGTAGAGAAAGCTAATATAGAGTTAGCCTCGGAAGCGTGCTCGTGTAAAGCATTCACTCCGACTTAAAACACGTACAAGATGAATCACTCACGAGGTATTGTTTGTTAACGTATTTTGATTAAACCCACACATTCATTGGAATTTCATGTCTGTATAGACTTTAGTATACCAAAGTTAGTGACGACTAGAATAGAATGAAATCAACAGGGAAATGATTAAATCCGACATACTAATGATGTGTAAAGTACACCCAAATTTATATCGGGTATGCCGCATAATCAAAAAATTATTTCATTATACTTTAAAAAAAGATCAAGAATGACGTCAATCTTAGTGGTGACTTTTAAACTGTATGTCAATTTATTCATTATATCTGCTATTTGTTTGCAATGCATACACTACAGCTACTACAACGTACTACTACTACTACTACTACTACTACTACTACTACTACTACTACTACTACTACTACTACTACTACCACTACTACTACTACTTCTACTACTTCTACAACAACAACAACAACTACTACTACTACTTCTACTTCTTCTACTACTATTACTACTACTACTACTACTACTACTACTACTACTACTACTACTACTACTACTGCTACTTCTACTACTACTTCTACTACTAGTTATACTACTACTTATTCTACAACTAATTCTTCTACTTCTACTACTATTACTACTACTACTACTACTACTACTACTACTATTTTTACTACTTCTACTTCTACTACTACTATTACTACTACTACTACTACTACTGCTACTTCTACTACTACTTCTACTACTAGTTATACTACTACTTATTCTACTACTACTTCTTCTACTTCTACTACTATTACTACTACTACTACTACTACTACTACTACTACTACTACTACTTTTACTACTACTACTACTACTTCTACTACTACTACTACTACTACTACTACTACTACTACTACTACTACTTCTACTACTACTACTACTACTACTACTACTACTACTACTACTATTTTTACTACTTCTACTACTACTTCTACTACTACTACTACTACTACTACTACTGCTACTACTACTTCTACTACTACTACTACTACTACTACTACTACTCATATTTATTGTTTGTTATTATTATTATTATTATCATCATCATTATTAATGATGATGATAATAATGATAATAATAACAAACAATAAATCTAATTGTAATAATAAAAATACTACTACTAATAATAATTATGATAATAATAAAGATAATAATAATATCAAAAAATGATAATAGCAAACCGGTGCTTATATACATTAAAATGCTTTCTGCCCTTTGCATTCAGCTCTTGAATATATTGAGTACGACAAATTCAACTAACACATGGCTTTACTTACAAATACAATTAATTTGGGGGACGTATTTTATAGGTAAAACCCATCGTTTGAGCCGTTGTGTATATAATGTTACATTGTGGAAATGTGCTCTTAGTTTAGTGAGATTGATAATCAATTTAGAGTTATCCAACCACGTATATGATATATCAAAAATAAGTGCAGAGCCCAACTCATTAAATACATAACCTTGAATTTGAAGTCTTGGTTTCGCAATAATTCTATTTCACATTGATTTGCAAATTCAGATTTGTGTAAGACTGTGAACGTAAAGAGTAATCTGATTTTATTTATGATTCTGTTAGCTGTTTAATCTTGTTTAAAACACGATTGACAGATTTGATTCCATAGATACACTTGACCGAGATTGGGATTTGAATAAAAAAATATTAAACATATAAATAAGTAAATAAACCAATCAATGGAATAAACATTAATGGCATTAGTGCTAGAGCATATTCCTCTGCACGCCTTGTATTTCGCTTGAAAGTGAGATGTATGTATATGAACAATAAACAAAAACAAAGTTACAATAGGACAGAGTATCCTTTTCAATCCCTTTCCATTAGCAAGATTAGTGGAAAGTGCTTTGGGATTTCGAAACGTATATAGGGTAGTAGGATACGACAATCTATAACCTACACTGTTGACTAATTCACAATGTTCTGTCAATGATGCAACAATTACCTGCAAGAGGGTCAATATTGTCGGTCAACTGATTAATATGGCTATTTTACTGTATAGTAAGAACGCATCACGTGGAGCGTTGTGGCCCAGTGGAGTAGTCTTCGGACTTTGAAACAGAGGGTCGTGGGTTCGAATCCCAGCCATGGCGTAATTTCCTTCAGCAAGAAACTATTCCAAAATGTGCTGCACTCAACCCAGGTGAGGTAAATGGGTACCGGTAGGAAGTAATTCCTTAAAAAACTGTGTGCGCTATGACCGCCTAGCTTAGCCAGGTAATATAGGAGCGTCTTGAGCACCTAACAAGGTGGATATGTGCGCAATATAAATTTCCTATATTATTATTATTATTATTATCACAAAACCCTCATTTTATAAGGTTGTCTCATTCTCTTCCAAATCTTCCCTTTCACTCATTTAAATTTTCTTCTCCCTCCATTCCTTCAGAAACTTTTCGAGGTATCCTTAATGGTAACAGTCATTTTATCTTACTATTTGTGTACTTTACATTCATTCACCGACAAGGATGCAAACGAATGACTGACTCCGAGGTAAAAGGCAGCTCGAGCTAAAGCCGGGGTAATGATAATAATAACATCGCGTCTCGGAATAGAATATTTCTAGATAGATGGCGCTATATGAATGCCTATTATTATTATCAAATAAGAGAAGTAAAAATAACAGACGTAAACAAGACTAATGTACAAAACAAACACAAAAACTCTAGTAGTGTAGTCGAGATACATACATCTTCCCTTTCGAAAACCAATCCAATAAGGCTGTTTTATGTTATTGAAATTTAAATATTTAGTCTTACTTGCTGTAAATATTTGTTTAAATACTTATTTTCTCTGGTCGCCAATCAGTAAATTCATTTTTTTTTCAGTTTATGCAACCCTTGTTGTAATAGTCAGCTCATTACAAAACTGTCTGCTGACACTTTTAACAGGCGAGTCAATCACAGAGGATGCCAAGGTCTCTAGTACACGATGTTTTTTTTAATATCATCATGCACATTCAAGGTTGTATTCAAATCACCGAACCAAGGTCTCGTGTAAAGCACATTGACTCACTGTCGGAACAAGTATAGTAATAACATAATTTGATGGTAGTCAACCATGATAACATATTAAATTGATTTTACAGGAGACCTGTTTATGGTGTTTTGATACACGCCACACGAAAATGAAATAAAGAAGATCACACGCCTGATACAGGCGACAATCATGGAAAAAGAAGTTATGGAACAACGGTGCATTCAAAATATAATTTTGATCCGTCAGAAGAATAATACATTTTTACATGTACATGATGTTAAGGATGAAGCCCTAGCTACGATGAAAAGTATTTTTGTTCTGAGCGCAATTACCATGATTAGAGCTTATCATGGTCTTGAACAATTATTTTATTTCTAGTTAGGAGAGGTTTTACGGCATCAAAGTCCATGACTCGTTATGAAAAGTGCGCCGTTCTTAGACTAGGTCAGTTATACTCTTTTTTTCCATACTACTTCTAATGGAATCAACTTCGTTCTGAATAATATAACCCATATTTACACACCTACACATACATATATCTATATAATTATGTATATATAAAACAGAAGTTAAGCACTCGTGTTGCGAAATCACCAGTTGTCATGTTTACCATGAGAAAGTGAAATACATGGTAAGTTTGCAATGTTTCATGCTTTTTAAGAGCACTATGCATTCCATTTGGATTTTATGTCCCTTTGATGTCCCTCACATATCGTCAAGGAGAAGAAATAAACCTGAAACGAACAAAATCGAAATGAAGTGTAGGCCGGGGGGGGGGGGGCATTATTTGGTTTGTTATCATGTCGATGTCGAAATGTATTTTCAACTTGCAATAGCCTACATTTAAACCGATTCCTAACCTTTATCGCCTACCATGAGATGGAGTCAAACATGCTATACATTATTACTCTGCTAAACATGAGACCAGTTCAGTTTGGTGCTATCTCACGTCTTTATTTAGCATTCCTTTTTATTCATCAACGATTGCTAATATGACAATCGATTTAATATTTCCGACAGTTTTCAGATTCATTACCATTAAACAGATCTATAATGAGGTGTATTAAATGGTTCAACAGCGCTGACCTTTTAAAATTTCACTCTGGCGCGGTGTTTTCCTACATTCATCGTCTCACGCTTATTATCCAGAGTTCTGTCTTAAGTAGGTTAAATATTCATAACTTGATCGATGTGAAAGCACCGGTAAACACACGTACCACCTATCCCACTTAGTTTTATTTGCAATACTATATTTATAATCCCGATAATGGTATGGTACAGCCATTCCAGTACCTGTTGGATCGAACTACAAAGTATTGCTAATCAAAGGAATCGTTGCATCTCACTTTCAAAATTTTATTTTGGGGTGCTTTTCTCACTTCTTTCCCACTTTGCTATTCACCTTTTTAAGGCAAACAATCACTTCGGGTATGCCATTATACGGAGGCAATCTCTTCGACCATGCCATCGTATGGAGACAATCACTACGAGCATGGACACAATCTCTTTGAGTATGCCATCGTAAGCATGGTAAGGACACAATAACTTCGAGTATGCCATCGTACGGACACAATCTCTTCGAGTATGCCATCGTACAGACACAATCTCTTCGAGCATGCCATCGTAAGGAGACAATCACTTCGAGCATGCCATCGTACAGACACAATCACTTCGAGCATGCCATCATACGGAAACAATCTCTCCTAGTATGCCATCGTACGGAAACAATCTCTACGAGTATGCCATCGTAAGGACACAATAACTTCGAGTATGCCATCATACGGACACAATCTCTTCGAGTATGCCATCGTATGGACACAATTTCTTCGAGTATGCCATCGTTTGGACACAATTTCTTCGAGTATGCCATCGTACGGACACAATCTCTTCGAGTATGCCATCGTACGGACACAATCTCTTCGAGTATGCCATCGTATGGACACAATAACTTCGAGTATGCCATCGTACGGACACAATCTCTTCGAGTATGCCATCGTAAGGAGACAATCTCTTCGAGCATGCCATCGTACGGAAACAATCTCTACGAGTATGCCATCGTACGGACACAATCTCTTCGAGTATGCCATCGTAAGGACACAATCACTTCGAGCAAGCCATCGTACGTAGACAATCTCTTCGAGCATGCCATCGTACGGAAACAAATACTTCGAGCATGCCATCGTACGGAAACAATCATTTCGAGCATGCCATCGTAAGGAGACAATCTCTTCGAGTATGCCTTCGTACGTAGACAATCTCTTCGAGCATGCCATCGTACGGAGACAATCACTTCGAGCATGTCATCGTAGGGAGGATAAAAAAATTCCAGAAAAAATCTCACTAATTAAACATTCAATGGAAACCAGGGTTACCAATCTTGATGGTCGCCTGGTATATTACCCCACCACCTCTCCCTATTCATTCAAATAAATCAGTCATCTACTCGTCAATCTGTTAATACCGCTAGTTTTTTTTTTCTCTCTCTTAATTAATGATTACAAAGCTTGTGTAAATTTCATTTGGTTTGGGTGTGTGTGTGTGTGGTGGGGGGGGGACTTTCGTCATTTCGAGCAACATTCTCGGTTATTATTCCATACATCTTAGGGTGCTGTATATCATCATTACCGTCATTAGCATTATTGCCATTATCATCACGACCATCAGCGTACTCAAACAAACACCATCTTTATTTTCATCACGTTCATGACTATTGGGTGATAAGTGTAGCTAGTGTTCTTGTGTAGCGGTTCTGACTCTCGCCTTGTAATCAGAGGGTCGTGTGTTCGAATTCCACCATGGCCTAGCATCCTTTGGCAAGGCGTCAATCCACAGTTTGCCACTCTCACCCAGGTGCTTATTGGGTACCGGTAGGAAACAACCGTCATTGTGGTTGGTTTAGCAAGTGCGCGCCTAACAGGTTGCTTGAAATGCTATGAATATAGTGACAGAGTAATAATAATTTTAAACCGCTTTGAGCAAACGTACAAATGACAATTATTATTATCATTACTCTCTTTATTCTCTTCAGCTGTAACTTAGTATAATTTCCGCATACAAATTACCTATTCTTGTCAAAGTCAGTACCATGATTGAAACCATTCTAAAAATTCTAATTGCTGCATGACATTCTCATTCACTTTCACAATTTTATTTTTGAAAGAAGATTATCCTTACATTTATGATTCAAGGTTTTCTTTTGTGTGTTATAAATGTAAGAAGGCAACGAACGATATTTTTTCCAATGTCATAATTGATTTTGTTAAAAAAAAATCACCCAAATATGCTGCATTATCGTTACAATTTCTTTAATCTCATAAAATCTCATAAACAATATTTACTTTTTTTCCTGGGGAATGGGGTAGGTTTAAGGAGTCGTGAGGTGGTTGTGTGGGGCGTAGAAATAATTCATTTGAAAATCATCCAGGACACCTGTCCCCCACAAACACACGCATAAATCCACTTCCGCATGCTACACTTCTTTTTGCAGGTTTCTTTTTGTTTTCTTCACTGATTTTGCCTTAAAAATAACTAATTTATTTCCGCCTACTTATTTCCTCAGCAAAAGTAAGGTGATTGTATTGATATAGGGATGCAGATACTTTACCTACATCTACTTTGATTCACTCCATTCTATTTCAGTGAAAATTCATTCCACATTCACTTTTTGTTTGAGTGACATGTTGAACAACTTGCTCCATTTATGTCTATCGTTCATGATGAGGATAGTGTCTAAAAAAGATTGTAAAAATGTGTTTTAAAAAAGATACAAAATGTATTTAAACAAAATGTGTATGTGTATTTAAACAAAAAAGCTAAAATATGTGTCTACATCCCGGAAATGACTAATATTTGGTGATTTGGAAGTTTGTTTGTTAAGGAGTAAGTACAGGGAAGCTGGATCGATAATTGTTAGTCATAGTACAATATGCAATATTATTATTTAGAGAAAGAGTGTCTAGCTAATAATCCAATGATGCTTACAGCACTCTGGCATATATAATCAAGACAGACGGTGACACGACATTTCCTATTGCGACATTTGCTCAGGTCTTCGCATCTTAGAGGGCATAGCGTTATAGTTCATAATTCAATTCATAATTCAATTCATAGTTAGGATTGTCATAGCATATTTGGTTCAGAATAATATAAAGATAAGGATTCGGGTTTATTTGTTTTTGTAAGTTGGATTTTATGTTTGGCTTAACGTGTAGGTTTTCCGTCGGAGCAACTGTAACCGTAGCAAACGTCATGGAACCAGTCGAGACATATTGCAGTTGCGAACAAAATATAATCATAGAAAGTAGTCGAATTCTACCACAGCTAGAAAACAACACTCTAAAAGAAATCGGGTAAAATGCTCCATGAGGGTAGTTATGTGTCCAACCAATATTTGGCATTTTATTTATTCAATTTGATAAATCTTTTGCCACTTCTAAAGTAATTGCTGCTTATTTTTTCAAAATTATTAGACAATATGCTTCCGACATTGGGTAAAATACTGCCCCAAATTTGTTGGACATACATTATTATTATCCTCGTGTTGGTTAAAATTTTTACCCATTTTTTTACAGTGAAGCTCATTCAAAATACCTAATTACAGAATATTGCTTTATTATTCAAAGGATATCGATTTATATGATCTCGTACGAGTTGATTGATATGTAGACTTATCTGATTTGGGTCATTCATCAAAAAGTCCTGTACAACGGACATGTAATGCAAACAACCTATGGCGCAGATTTAGATGTAACCACGTAACGAAGGGGGTGAAGAAAATACCATGTAATTGATGAGATTCATACTCCAATTGAAAGAGGGCTTTCTGATTGATGCAGAGTAAAGGTATCATAGATCATGTATTATTAGTACTGTCTTTGGAAGCTGGTTATGTTAGCATAAGACAGGACGGATTTACCAGGAGGATTCCACGTGCGGAAGAGCGGTGTTTTATCAATTATCCCGTAATCAAATTAGCTTGATATCAGTTATATCACCATGTTTGTCTCCAGGGAAATCATTGTGGTAATTATATTTCCCCTTTGCGATTCTTAACGCCATTAACCGTATTTCATCTCGTGTATTATGTCTGCGCTGTGCAGGCTTTGGTAATTAATGAAATAAAAATTGCCAGCATTCCCATCTGGAGAAGAGTTGTCTTTTATGTAAAACCTTATCTAAGAACATGAAGAATGGTAGAGACAAACATTGTGCAAGAAGGTAATTGTAATACCATCACATTCATACCTCTCTTTATATCATTGTTGTGGCCCAGTGGATTAGTCTTCGGACTTTGAAACAGAGGGCCGTGGGTTCGAATCCCAGCCATGGCGTAATTTCCTTCTGCAAGAAATTTATCCACATTGTCTTGCACTCGACGCAGGTGAGGTGAATGGGTACCCGGTAGGATTTATTCCTTGAACGCTTTAGCGCCTATTAATATGGAGGCTCAGCTACAGCCGGGGTAATAATATGATACCAAGTATCAAAGCGCAGTTGAGTATATGCATATAAAAACTGCGCTATAAAATGGACATATTATTATTATCATGATTATGTTATTATTATTCCATTATCCATATTTCACCGAGAACTGCTCATTTTTAGAGGAAATGGAGATTTGACATGCCCAATGTTGACGTAGTGGAATTGACAAACATACACCCACACACATTCATCTTCTCCACACCCTCATACACACACACACACCCCACCACACACCCTCAGACATGCTTAACACTAACGTCATATAGATCCTTCATTAGATTAGATGGAATTGCAATACCAAGTAATCTTATTTAGAACCAATCCCATGACTCCATTACAGCCTATTCACTAGATGTTGTTGTTAACACATTTTTAACGATTAAAGCATGTCTTTTCTGGGAAAAGCATGTCTTTTTAAAGGGGAATGAAACCTTTGGAACAAATAGGCTTGTGTAGAAACAGAAAAATCAAAGAATTAGAATAAAGAAAGTTTGAGAAAAATCGGACAAATAATGAGAAAGTTATAAGCATTTGAATATTGCAATCACTAATGCTATGGAGATCCTCCCATTGCCAATGCGACAAGGATGCGTGATGTCACTGATGAACAACTTTCCCTTTGGTGGACTATAAAATACCCTCAAAATATCTCTTTTTGCTTTTTTACGATGATACAAACTCTTTATCCATTATGTATTCTTAAAAAATATGTATTACATGCCCTCATGTAGAAAGAACACATGATCTATGGATAGATGTGATAAAAGAGGCAATTCAAGTGAAATATATACTAAAGTAATGGGAGAGTTGTTCATCAGTGACATCACACATCTTTGTCGCATTGCCAATTTGCTATCTCCATAGCAATAGTGATCGCAATATTCAAATGCTCATAACTTTCTCATTATTTGTCCGATTTTTCTCAAACTTTTGTTGATCTGTTTCTTTGATTTTTCTGTTTTCACACAAGCTATCTTGTTCCAATGGTTTCATTCTCCTTTAAGGAAGATAGGGAATCAACGAATTTCTCAAACACTTCTTTTGATTCAGAATCGGGTTCAACAGACAGACCCCCAGACGGAGATAGCATGCTTACATCTAGTCCACTTCTGCCAGTATAGAGGCCCAGAAGGTCAAGCTGATGTAGATCAAAACTTTGTTTAACATATTAACATTTGATGTAAAATTTATCCTTATTTCATATAGAATTCGTTTCTGCTGAGGCTAATCTATTACATCACATATATCTCACCCCTCCTCATATCAAAATCATTGGTCCAAATTGCTCTAATATGCGTACTGATCTAATAAGCTTGTTCCATATAAAATTTGCGCTATTGTTAGACATATTGATCAGCATATAATCACGTTCCTTCCGACATATTTATCACGACTCCTATATTCTGAGAGACGTATTATAAACGATAAAGGATTGTACCACATCCCCATATAATGGGAGAGATCAAGAATGCGACGTGTGTGACCGAGACAAGGGCTTGGAGCTGACATCCGCACCTGAAGAGGGGGTTGATAAGAAATATAAATAGGAATCGCAGTTAGACCCTAGTGTCGATCCATTGAAGCGGTATGCAAAAATGAGTTTTTAAGAAGATGTCGATAGCATTAGATGCTTGGGAGTTGAAATCCGAGCGACTTCCCCCAACGGCCCACTTAATAGCTAAGAGTTGAGTGAGGTCTGTCGAACGGATTCCTCTCTTTTACTTGAGAGAAAGGGGGTATTAAGAAATGACAGGAATCGGACTAAATTTCATCCGAAGTGTATTATTTTTCAGTCTCCTCCTTCCTAATTTTAATGTAAATATAATCGTGAATCTATCTGTACTGGGGCCCGTTGCAGAAAGAGTTGCGTTTAAACGCAAGCCAAAAAATCAATCGCAAGTCCCAAATGCGCGCTGTTGATTGGTTGAAAATCAAGTTGCGCGTGATTTTTAGAGTTGCGATTGATTGCAACTCTTTCTGCAACGGGCCCCTGAGCTCGAGGGAGTTAAAGTAGCTGCATACCTAGCTAGAATCTCGACTGAGTCTCTTTAGCCTATATTGCCTTGAAAGCTAAAGACAGCAAAGTCTGAAAATAACAATACTAGTACAGCTTGAATCTTGAAGGTTTGCTTTACCTGTTAACTCAATACAGTATATGAAGACACAGAAGAAGCAGCGGGCTGGGATATGAATGCGACTGAATTGTAAAAATTGTCAGCATGCGAGTATCAATTAAATTAAAATCAGCAACTAACTAGCAGTAGATGATTTTGAATAGCCACATAAAGTAAGAAACAAGCGTTTTCAAGACGAGATATCCAAATTTGTCATAGTATTAGAATTGACATTTAACGGAAGAAAAAAGAAATTACAATTTAATTTATTTAAATGAAAACACCGGAAATATATAACAACATACATGTAGGCAGAAAATGATTTTTGATCATTTATAATGAAATACTAATGAATCGATGGCCCTAAAAATACGTGACCCGTTTGTCATTAATTCAACATGCTTAACTAATGAGATGGTTTCCATATATTTCCATGACAACAACCGAAGAAGAATGCCAGTGGAAAAAAAGAATAGTTGAAGCTTGATTTCTAACCTAATAAATCACGCTTGATAACGTGATTAATGTACATTCTGAAGGTTAATTGTCGGGACCGTATACGATGAAAACAGGATGTACATTTACCTATTTTAGTATTTCCGTTTTGTTTTTCTTTCCCATCTTTTTCTCCTTCCTCTTATTTTAACATCATCCTCATCACCACCACCTCCTTAAAATGATAATCCGACGGAGAGGGAGATGGAGGCTGGACAGAGAGAGATAGAGGGAGAGAGAGACCATAAAACTTAAACTTCCTTTTGGTCATTG
Source organism: Lytechinus variegatus (assembly GCF_018143015.1). Taxonomy (NCBI): domain Eukaryota; kingdom Metazoa; phylum Echinodermata; class Echinoidea; order Temnopleuroida; family Toxopneustidae; genus Lytechinus; species Lytechinus variegatus. The sequence continues at coordinate 44,260,232 of NC_054744.1, read as the reverse complement.
TCTGAAAGATAATCTTATTGAATCAATAGAGATGTGGGATCCATTCTCCGGATTTGGGAGGAGTGGGTTATATTTCATCAATCGATATCAACTTCTGTGATATCGGTACATGATGGATGATCAATAACGGAAAGCCTTTATCAAACCTGAAAGTATTAATGAATGTTTTATATTTCCAGCGTGGAACAATGTCCACAGTGTTGATACTCTTATAAGTTTTCCTAGAATACTACCAGAAATAAGTACTTCCGTAAATTATGAACTTCCTGTTATCAGAGGAAGACGAAGAACAATCTTGAAAAAAGCGTAGATATATATACTCCGCGATTTGACGCATAAGCAATGTGCATAAATACAATATTGTGGATCATTATGAATATGATATACAAAGCGTGTTTACAATGAATTAGCCATTTGGGCTAACATTTTTCTATTTTGTAAAACGTTTAAATATAAACAAACATAAAGAGGGTTCCAAGTATTAAATGGTTTCCCTTGTGATAAATTAATATTAAACAATGTCTAATATTTATTTTTAACCTTGATTTATTATCATAATTGCAATTACATCTATATAGAAAGCAGTTTGAAGGAATGTTTGAAAATGATTTGTACCACATAACATGTTTAGGAAATATTTTGCCAGCAGAGAAAGTGTAAAGGCACACCAAAGAAACAATCCAAATCGATCGATTGTATGACATTGGTAATAATGTAGGTCTAATTGATTTGATCTAAATCGATGTCGCCGATGTAACTTGGGTTTTGTAAAGAACTTTGAACGATTGTAGATTCAGGATTATAGAGTGTCCGCCACTTCACCGTCGTTTCGACCCTTCGTGAATATCCATGTATTTACCCATTCGCTTCATTTTATGAGGCGTGTCGACAAGATTTCTAAATCTAGGATAGGCATGGCGTCTAATGGGGGCAAGACCGTGTCTCGAATAGGGCCACTTCCCCCAATAATTGAAGTAAATAGATTTTTGGCATGGGCACAGCGAAATCTTATGATTGGACGCGAATTAGGAGACGAAACCATATCTTATAATAGCGTTGTTTCTTCACGTTAATTATTCAAGTGAATGTTTTGGTAAGCGTGAGAACCTTGAATTTGTCGTAGGAAAAACAATTTAGCGTCCCGGGAAAATTGGCAAGGCAATTCTCTGGCTAATGACTAGTCATTTTGAGTTACTCAGTTAGATAATGACTTCAAATTTCTCGTGCAAACTCATGATTTGACATGATATATTTCGGCAGATTGTAGTCGATGATCCGAAACGCTATCCTAATGATGATGTACGATCAAGAACAGGAAGGATGGGTAGAGTATCTGAGCATTTTAAAGGAGCGATGAAAACCACATACACCTTTAGATTAATTCTACCTTAAATGCATATGGTTCGAAAAAAATCTTAATTTACAAAAATATGATGAACGGTCAACGTACACTTAATTTCGCGTAGTGATATGCAAGTAGAATCACATCATTGTGTCCTATAAAGTGAAGTTTGTGAAAATTACAGTTCTTCTGTTCGACGTCTTTTTCATAATTATTTATCTTTCAATAGTTTTAGGTGTCTTAAAGTATTTTTTCATAATATCTTTAACAGGTTTGGCAGAGAGGTCCTCTCAGGCGCACAATGTGGGTCACGTAATTGTGTTCTAACATTCAAACGGCTTTCAATAGTGCCACCAAATTATCGGTACACCTTCCCATGAGAACCAAGCCAGCCAATTACAACCCAGGGGCTGAAATCATATCACTTTGAAACTTTGAGGTGATTTGATCACATCAAGCGAAACATTGGTGCGATTTAAAATTCTGCTTAGTTTCTCCCCTCGTTGATCGACCGTGACACCAACGCCGTCCCATAATGCTCGTTTTGCAAGAGTACGGGGCAGGGATGACGCCAACGATAATAATGTTATATGCAAGCTTCCTCTCTCCAATTAATTCATCCAGTAGGCATTTCTTTGGGAAGCAGTATCTTCTTTTCAATCTGGGCTGTCAATTTTAGATCTTTCATTAGCAAGCGAGAAAAACAACATGGTATATTATTTAAGACAAGAGAGCATGAAAGTGGGTAACATTTATATTTTATTCACTCTCACTGTTATTACAACACTCCCCCGTATTCATTCTCCTTCTTGATTTCGTTGTGTCCCTCATTATTCATCTCTAGGTATGTTAAATAATAATGAAATGGTAGACAGTGCAATTTGATGTGTTGTAGGAGAAACTGAAATAAAAAAAATGAGGGGAATGGAGAGACAGAAAGAGAGATTTATACAGAATGACAGGGAATGAGAAGTAAGGAAAGAGGGGAAGAGAGAAGGGGGGGGGGGGGGGGTGGTTAAGAAGGAAGAGGGCAGGAGACAGATACACGGGTATGACAGTGCATATGCAACGAAAGCAAGGCAATGTGTGCCAACGGCCTAGATATATATGACGATAAAACAGGAGCGACAAAGGGACGCCCCAAAAAGCAAAACAAAAGACCAAAAACACATCGAAGAACGGTGTGTCTCTGTTGTAACACCCACAGCGTTTAATGTGTCAATTTTCGCAGGATGGTTGGCGGTGGCATTTTAGCTTCCTGATTAAGAGTTATTTCTTATATATTTCGTTAGTAAATTGAAGAAAAAACAACAACCAATCATCCAATAAACTAATCAATTGTCATGATAAAATTCGGTTGGATGTAATGCACAATTTGTTCATTTTTTTAATGATAAGGCAGTATCAGTATTTCGCGGTTTGAATCACGGTAGTCAAGTTTTCTTGATTTTTCAAACTACAATAGCAACAATACTACAACAAAATAACACATCACTCCGCACAATGTAATACTTGTTTCTACAGTTCTGTCCTTCTTCTTTACGATGACGGTGTGTAACATTCATAATCTTAAAAAAATTCATTGGTTCGTCAATTTTTTTGGCAGACAAACATTATATGAACGTTTTTCTCCAGACCAATGAAATATATTAACAGAATATGACAAAATAAAATCGAATAATCTGGAACAGAAAATAGCAAATACATCATAGCCTAAACCAGGTCAGATGTAAACCACATTATTTCAAATTCTAACTGTCATATGTATTATATCATATTTGCAGGGTTCACATCATAGAATGTATTTAATAACAACTTCATTTGAAGTGTTGAATTACTGTTAGATATGAAAATTATATATCGAGCTTCAATGCTATGTCAGTAATCCAGTCATCTCCTTATTCATTGCTTACAATTTATCAATCCAAAGTTAAATTTGGGCGCGCAATTGGATACACAGCGAAAGTATCACGAACTGAATTAAACACAATAAAAATAGGTATACGTATCCTATGTAGACCTATCAGTTTGCCAACATTTTAAAGCAGAATAGATGTGTAGCTGTAATTGAGTTAGCCCCTTAGCTGCGTTTAAAGATATTGGCCAATCATTCCTAATTTGGTTCACGGTGGACCAGGTGGAATTCCTAATGATAAAAGCAGCGCAATCTATCATGGTTGCTGCTAAACGTTCTTCGTGACGTATGTTTGGCGGCAAAAGATCTAAGGAAGGGAAGGTTTGGTACGCGCCGCGGTAGCAGGCCATGCCTCAGTAGTGACGAGATGAATTACATAATTGTATTATAGGGCAACCTCCTTTCCCCCCAATAACATTCGTGGAAATTTGAATTAATGAATCTATATATTATTAGGTTAATCCGTTATTTTTTCCACTTCTTTCCACGTCTAGGTATAATCTAAATAAATTTTCTTAATGATTGAATTTCAGATTTGCTTGTCTGTATCTTCCTGATTGTGGGACCTTAAGTCGAGTATGCCATGCAACAACGTACATGGTAAATTAAGCTGTTTCAGATGAGTTTTAAATATCTTAATTGAGAAAATTTCTATATGACGCCTTTTAAAGTACACAGGCTCATGCTGCACATTAATGAATCTTAGTCAAGGAAACACATTAACATTCTTCATGATGATGTTCATGTTGAATGAAACGTGCAAGGGCACTAATGAGAAATAATCATAATGAGGAAATAATAATTCGCACGTAATATGATTTTATTTTGGTGTAATCCGGGCTATCGTGATGGTTGTTAAGAATGAATCTTGAGGTGCAATAGACAAATCGGACCCAGAAGTTATAATATATAGGTGTTCCTTATGTATATATATTAATTGTAATGCTGCTTCTCTTTATTTTGAAAAAAATAAGAGAAATAATACTTGTAATGCTGAGAATTATAGTGTAATAATATGTTCATTTATATAGCGCTCTTACAATATATCATCGTTTCACAGCGCTTTACACAGTGATGGAATAGAAAATTATAATAACTAATACATGTTAATATTATTGATTAAAAAGCAGAGTCTTGAGATGTTTCTTAAATACTTCCAAAGAAGGAGAAAGTCGCATATATCTTGGAAGGTCATTCCAGAGTCTTGGGGCACATGTCTGAAAAGCATTGTCACCTGCTTTAGTATTTGTACGTGGAATACACTCACGTGTGATAATGATCAAGAAGTAGGGATCTATGATTCTGTGTTTCAAATTTGAATTAACGTATTAACAGAGAGTAAATGGAGCATTGTGTGTGTTTGTGTGTGTGTCTACATGAGAGCAATGGTTTATGTGTGCATTCATTGTAAAAAGAGAGAGGGTGAGAATTGTGTGTGTGTGTTGCGGGAACGAGAGTGTGCATGTACGTGAGTGTATGCGAGAAAGGCGCTGTTTTAAATATGTTCTCTGTTGTTTTAGAACAAGTTTTTTTCTTACAAACAACCTTCCTATCCCTTCTTATTTACAGAGATATAGATATGTTTTCTACCCCGATGACTAAAACATTGGATGCGTGATTTAATCGCCCTGCGGCGTGTAGAAGATGGTTGGTAAATCAAACCTTCCTCTTGGCATGCCTGATTCTGAGAGCAAAATACATTTTCTAGGGTTACAGTGCCCTTTACATGAGACTCTTAGTGATACTTTCATATGAAATCCCCAACTTACACACATTGAAGGCGGTAAAAGCTAACAATGTGAAGAGAGAGAGAGAGAAAACAAAATCTGTCTCATCCGAATCATAGGAAAATTATAAAATCACAACAAAATGAGGGAGTAGTTTTTTGGTTAATAAAGGGTTAGATTTGTATTGTATACACAGTACAATACAGGATTGAATTTTGAACGAAATAGAATCACAGAATATGGTGTATTATATATATAGCCCTGCGGTACTTCACAACCTAATGACCGTGGGGAGGATGTGAAACAGTCAAGAACGACAGACTGTTAATGGTATGGTAGGTAAGATCTAAACCATTTAAGAGCCTGGTCCTGGATACCTAAGCTTGTAAAAATATTTACAAGTTTCTTGTGATGTATTGTATTCAATTTTCAATATAATACTAGAAACCTTTATGAGTAGAATCTCAACATATGATGAGGTCGGTAAGCTGACTGAAAAGGGTCAAGTAAATTGTGTTCTAAAAATGTTCGTGCAGTCTATTGAAATCAACTCTCTCAAGGATCTTAAAAGATTGCAAACTGGACGATAATTCTTCAGGGATTCCCGATCCAACGAGGGTTTTTTTTCAAAAGAGGACGAATCAGAGCAGACTTTGGGTGCGTTTATGCGCCACTTTTCATGATTGCGTTTAGTCAAAAGTGAAAGTAAACGTCTTTCAAATCACAAACATGAAACACGGAAAAAGGGGCGTTTGAAAAGACATTTCTGTAGAATCACGAACGAAAAAGTTCGTATATACGCAATCGTGATTTGAATCATGATTCTATGACCTTACTCTGTCGAGCTACTTTCAGTTTAACTCTTGCCAAGCTCAAGGTGCTCTATATGCTCTTTGTATGTACATGATTATGTATTATGCATGCATTTCTTGTCATGTACAAGTTCTGTGTTGGTCATCGCATCGTCACGAGCTCAGATGACGATGCGATGACCAACATTTTTTGGTCATGTCTTCAACTTCAACGAATTAACTGGAAGAACAATGATCTCAGTTGTTGTTGAGTAAACAGTATCAATATTGAATTGGATCTACGATGGAATCCGCTTCCGGACATCAGTTTGGATAAACCAACAAGATGAATAGAAGCATATGGACCCTGTGATAGAAGTAAACAAAATGAGGTATAGACTGAATTCTGCAAGCAAAAGATTTTCCGAGAGCCAAAATACGTGCAAAAATTTTCCTCTGTCAAACTGCGCACTACTGATGCATACCGGATTGGCCCGAATATCAGGAGAAACAGCAATGGAATGAAGATCGTGTAAACGCTGATTCTGTGATATTGTGGTTCATGTTTGTATTTTGAATCATGATTCAAATCATGATTCTGGCTTGAGGTCGCATAAACACAGCCTTTAAAACAGAAGGCACAGTAGCTTGATCTTGCATACTATTAAAGGTTAACAATTGTACACATAATTGGGGCAAAAGTGGAAGCGCAATCGTTAAAAAGAAAAGTAGGAACGTGATCTAATTGGTAAGATTTGGGAGGCAGATTACGAATAAGGGAAAGGACTTCTGCGCTGGTATGTTGAAAAGTCCCGAGGTGGGAAGAGGTGACTGGCTCTGATTCAGATGGCAAGTTATGGTGTAGTCTGATTCGGATTTTTTTTACTTCGATTTGCGATTTGCGACGTTGAACAGTTTCTTATCGGTGGCAGATGTAGTTCTATCAGTGCTCAGATATTGCAAGAAGAAGAAGTTATATATATATATATATATATATATATATATATATATATATATATATATATATATATATATATATATATATATATATATATATATATATATATATATATATATATCTCGCCTGCTTTTCAAGATCTTAACATGCTTTTTTTCTTCTCCTTTTTTCTGGTCCTTTATTTATTCCTTTCTTTTTGTTAGAGATTCTTGATTTATTTTTTTTCATTTTTTTCTGTATCAAATTATTTTCTCCATTCTCCTTTCCTCCCTGTCTAATCCCTTTTGATCCTTTTTCACCTTCTATACCTTGTTATTTCTTGTTTTATCTCCCACTTGAAACCCTTTTAGCTCTGCACTTTCTGATTGATTGATTTCTATTTGTCCTTTGTGTCATAGCCGATTTTTGACTGAGTATTGTAATTGGACTAGCACGAATACATCAGATATGATCCCGCAGATAAGGTGTCATGTTCGCCTGCATGGCCTCTCTTTTCTAAAACACGCTATTTCAATCATACAGACATCCCAGTAAGGAGCCAAGATTCATTCATTTTCTTCCTCCTCGAAGCGGTAAAACCTGAAAACATATGACACCATTGCTTCTCTAGTCATCTTTTGATATCTCTCTCACCGCTGGAGTGTACAAGGTCCCAGAAAGGCTTGCGGACGGATTACTAATTATTTTTTTTCTTTAATGGTTTTTCGCGAGGCGTTGGCCTCTTCACTGTAATTTGCTAAGACAGGAAGATGGCAGTGCATGACGAGAACTAACAGTAAAACAGAGTGGATTTAGCAATGCTTCTAATCAAAGTACATGATATTTATAGGCGTAACAACGTTCCTTATACAAAAGACTGAAGGTCGGGGAGCGAGTGGATCCAGAAATAAAAGAGCAGCGATTACACAATAATATCAGTCCCCCTCCCTCTACAACAAATGTACTGGGATGAGTTTATTTAAACTTGCGTGTGTGTTTGTGTGTGACGTTACCCCACACTGCAATCCGAGGACACAAACAATTCCCTTTTAAAGCGATTTCACATGTAACAGACATCCTCGGTTCGGGGATTATTGCAAAAGGTATGAGACAATATTATTCTGTATCACAGTCATGATAGGGGCAAAGTTCAAAATTTTCTCGATTATACAGTGAAACCCGCTTTAATAATGCATTGATTACAATTTTGCATTCTTAAGGATAACTTCCAAACACTATATCATTATGCATTTCTCCCACTAATCAAATGCATAGTTACGATACAGTACAAGTGCAAATATTATTTGTGAAAATTTCAGATTTCACTGGCAAAAGAATCAATACGTCATATCATGGTATACTAAATTTTATAAAGGCTCTAGACTATAATTTGTACATACTCTTTTATAGAAACTAAAACAGAACCAAACCAGCTTTGTTGAAAAGTTTATCATTGATTTCTACTGCAGACGTGTATATATATGGGTGTTTTATGTTTTGGTTGCGGATTGATAAAAATAATTCCAACATGGAACTCGTGGATCAATCAACAATATATCAAAAGTAATATAATATATAGTATAATTGCCATTCTTGTGATTACATAGTGTTTGGAAAAAAAATATATGCAAAAAGGTGAAAGGTGGGTAGAGGAAAGCAGAAAGGGGGGGGGGAGAGGGGGAGAGATGGTAGGTGTTGGGGAGGGGGTCGACTAGAAGGGACAAGTTAAGAGAAAGAAACAGCCAAGTTGTTAAGCTCCACCGTGCGTATCAGTGGAGCAAAAGTAAGTATGAAACTAACCTCTGATACAAATCTTATTAAACCCAATTCACCTCATGCTATGAGGTATGGTGAAAAGCTGCTCGCCTTGGGCTCATTTCGATTTGCACGTGATCATTACAGTTCGTGCTAGGAAAGGAATTATATTCATAAACCCTATCAACTATTATAATATTAAGATATGAGCTTCTTCCAATTGATATATATATATATATATATAGCAAAATACAATATATATATGTATATATATACATACATACATACACATATAACAACGTATTTCTGATTTCTTTAACACGTAGTAATGTATTGTTCCTTTTCTCTCTCTTTCTTGAGGGTGGATGGGGGTGTAAGACGTTCACAGTCGGCTATCCAGGAGAAGGAGGAGGGGGGGGGGGGGGGGTGGGGAGGTACTAGAAAGCAGCTTGTAATACCAAACTTTCTTTATGAATTTCGATGAGGGTGGCATGATGTGGATTTGAACGTGTGGAAACATGCCAGGAATGACGTGTTGGAGTGATAAAATGCAATAGCATGCTCACAATGAATTTCAATCATGAATTCTATTCTAAATCTTAATATATATTCATCATAGTGGCGTCTTACTTCCTCGCTTGCCTAAGTTTTATGAAGCCATAAACAACATTATTTTGCATGAATTCTCTAGGCATAATCACCGCCCCCATTTAAGAAATTCAATAACGAGGAATGTTTAGCAAGGAAGATACTGTAGTGAGGAAATTCGGACTGTAGGCAGCAAAAAAAATGTTAACAAAGATAGAGGAAGAAAGCAGGGAGAGATGACAGAGCAAGAGAGGGGGAGAGAAAGAGAGGGAGAGAGACGGAAGGTGGGAGGATGTAGAGAGATATAGAGAGGGAAGAGGGGGGGGGGGGTAGTCCTAACATCCAAACTTCTGGTAGATTGCACGTAATCAGGACAACATAGGTAACACCATATGGTAATGACAGCATCACTCGTAATCAAACTGAACCACGTTAGACTGCTTAAAGCACTTGCTTCCAGTTCACATGTACTTTTTCCGTCTTAATTTCTTGAATCTAATGGTTTACATTGATTTTGATTTTGTTGACGAGATAATTAAGTGGTATTAATGTTTTACTCATTAAAATAATATCAATGGATTATTCATCATATAAGTAATTTTGTAACTGATCTTAATTTATGATTTATTACTTGTTACATGGGTTGATGATGATAAGAATAAGACCAACAAGTGACGTAAAATTATTTAAGTTTGAATAAGAAAATTCGATTCGACTGATATCGTCACATATGGAAAAATAATCTTTTGTATGGCTCGAAAAGAAAAAAAAGATAGAAAGAAATATCCATATTCAATCCTGTGTGTTCTCTAAAACATGAATCACGTGCTCCCTTATACTAAACATTACCTGTACAGGGTATCATAAAGAAGCTACATGCTGTAATAGATAAGCAGTCGGGATCACCGAAATCACCCCAAGAGTTTTCCATCATTCAAAATCCACTAAACATTAGGAATTCTCCATTTACAGAGTAACTTTACGAAGAGTAAAGACAACCTTGACATCCTCTAACAATCTAATTGATGTTTAGGTAAACATGCTGATGGAGAATAGAAAAAAAAACACGATTGAGCTTTGGGTTGGATTCCTATGTTAAGCTAGAGAAAAAGTACTCGCGTATAGTAATAAAGCAAATTGGTATTAGGGATCAGCCGTCTGTAATCCAATAATGTTCGGTATGGAATAACATGTGCGTAGGCGTTGTGTGTTATCATTCAAATTTGATATTCTATGCAGTACAAAATCCATACAGAATGTATTTTTATACAGAAAACTGACCCATATCTAAACAGTTACATGTATTCCATATGCACCTAACATTGCTACTGTGACATTTATCTTTATAAAACCCAGAGATCATCGTCTCAGATTCTGCATGTCGGAATCATCGGAACGTTTTCTTAAAGGGATGGTCCGGGCTGAAAATATTTTTATCTAAATACATAAAGTAGTCGTCATGAATATTCATTAGTTGGGCCGCTGATGTCACATCTCCACTTTCCGTTTTCTTATGTTGTTACATAAAATCATATTTTTATATTATTATTTCATACTTGTGTGAATAATATATCTCCCTTATAATGAAATAAGTTGCAGCAATAAATAGCTAATGCACTATTCAGTTGTCAATCCAATTTTTCTAGTTCTTGAAGGAACAAATTTGAATAAACCTAATTTCATTTAATATAATACAAAAGAACAAGTGGAGATGTGACATCATCAGCCCATCTAATGAATATTCATGACGACTGTTTTCACAAAATATTGCTAAACTTTAAAATTCAATTACTTTGTTATTTGTTATCCAATTGTGATTAAATTTTCGGCATTTTGCTCAGTGAATTCTAATCTATTCTTTAAGCTAAACATATTTTCAGCCCGGACCATCCCTTTGAGGTGAATGAATCATAATACTCTTGAATATTTCATCTTCCCCTGTTTTGTAAATATATAAAAAAGTAATTTATGTTTTGTATAACATGATTTTGTATATTTTTTAATCATAAATCGGAAGGTGCACGATAATCATGAGTATAACCGTCAATGGACAATATATTGCTAAAGAAGATAAGAAATAAGTTGTAATTTCTTCCACAACATACTGTAATAAAGCAATAAAAGAGATGACACCTATATGTGGCATGTTAAAAGTCTTGGAAAGCAACATCCTACTGATGGATCTTCGGTTGGCTCAAACATTTGCCTTCAAATTAAGAGCATTTTGTAACACGCATATTTTATTGATTACTTAAGACGTAAATGATATAAGAAAAGTATTAACATGCCTAGCGTGACTAATAGTTCGAAGTGAGTAGAAGCAACGATTTCTTTACACGCTATATATATATATATATATATATATATATATATATATATATATATATATATATATATATATATATATATATACATACATGTAGTTTTCTGTGAAACAGTACCAGTACGATACACCAGCAGAAATTTTCCCGGACAATTATTGAAGAAAAAAAAATACTATAATTAATTGGTGAATGTATTAATCATGGGAAAGTATACTTTTTTTATGAAAGGTCTTGTCAATAATTACTGAAAACATAAACGTGATAGGTAGTGATGATAATCACAGAGTATAACAATTCAAGTCATTCTTATGACTCATTTTTCCCATACGTAACGCTATATGATTTTTTTATGAATGTGTTGATTTTTTTCTAAACTATTATTTTGAAAGTTATGAATGAGAGCCATATCCACAGGCTATATATTGTTAAGAAATGTTTATTTTGATAGCACTTATTTGTTTATTTTGTGTTGGATGCCGATTTTAAGGCTTATTTGGTCTTCTTTGGCTCCCCACAGTAATGTACATTTCTTTGTACTATTTTGAACAACTCGGTTTACTCTCCTTTTCATGATTTGATTACATGACACTTATATAGGTTAAATGGAACATGAATACAGCTGGAAATGTCCTCCTACAACGTCTAAAATTAGAGTTTGACTAAAATTTTGTACAAATTTTGGAAACAATGGAAAAGTGGGGTGCCGGGAAAAGATTTTCTTTTATCACTTGCAAAAGTGATGGGAGGGACGGGCGTGGGTGCTTTAACGTGATCCAACAGGTCTGCTCCGGCAATGAACCGTATAGTATAGAACCTAGTTAATCATAGTTTTCAGATGATACAAAATGGCAGAGAGACGTCTTACAAAGAGAGGAAATGAAAATAAAACATGAGAATAAGGTTTTGTAGGCTGATGTATGTTCTTTTAACATGTTTAATATCATGCAGTTATAATGGTCATCCAGATTTTTGTAAGGATTTTATAATAGGTGAAGATGGACACCAAAGGGATGATTCGTGAGAAAAATACAATTTAATCATTTATGAATCCCTTTATATCTTCAGAGAGATTTAAAAAATTATTCTGTTTTTATTTATATACTCACTAAATTGTTCGAATTGTTATTCGTGGTTTTCGCCAGGTATTTTCCCTCTTTTATGATTTCCTTGGGGGGTGAATCCGCTATAAATAGGGCCTACCATATTTATTCAAGGTTTTAATCATATACCAAGAGTATGGTAGCCAGGGCCTTGGCAACGAATTTTTCCAGTGGGGGGGGGGTGCTTACATGGGCTGAAATTTCTCTTCAAAGTTGTAGGGGGACACAATTAAGTTTTCCATTGTTCTTTTATATAAACACACGCATGGCAGGTCCTTCCACACCCCCGCACACCCTCACACACATACACACCCTCAGACACACACGCAAACATATATATATATATACATAATTTATATATATATATATATATGAATATAAAAATATGTATGACAGTCACTTCTGAGCTTTATTCTTTTAAAACGAACATAAATATATAATTAAATCGTGTGAGCGCTAGCTAAAATTTATGGAAGTATTATCTGCTCCTAGGGCCATGGTGGTAGCATAACTATATAAATATATTTTTTCACATATACATTAATCGGATTTTGCTGTTGATCAAAGTATCATCGCAACACTGTATATTAAAATATTTTTTATCTATCCACGTCGCCTACGAGAAAAGAAAAGGCAGTATTTTAAAAATGGAAGTCTCATATTGTCTAAAGACAGTCTCCTGATACCTGTAAGAAACTCTTTTCAGGCAAAAGAAGGTTGCTACCCATGTAACAACTATAAAATCTAGCTTATTCTGAGCTGTCATCAATATATTTTCAACACGAGAGACAAACTTTTAACACTTCAGAGACGATTAGGTAAAAATAAATCAAATAAAATATTACACTAAGCTCTATTGGTGCTTTCAATGTGTTTTTATTTACAATTTGCTGTCAAATCATTATTTCTCAGTATTTCATCAGTTCATTGGGCATCATGAATGTTCTATGGCTCCGTTACATAAAAAACACAAGGCAACGTCTAAATGGTTACTACCATGGCTCCTGGCAAGGCTAAGGAGCTATGGAATCAATGGTCCATAACACATGCATCTACCCTAAAATGGGAATCTTGCATGATTGGACGGCAAGAAGGTCATTTAGCAGTCAGGTAAGCATTCCCTGTGTCTGGTAATGTCTCTTCTCCCCTTTAACCCTCCTCAGTTCACACCTGATCAAACTTCTTTAAATAGATTTTCCACTAAAGTAAATGAGAAAAGGGGAGTATAATGAATAGTATCTAGAAGCATGGTGTTTGTCTCATATACGATATCTGATTGATTACCCTACTATCTAAGGCTATATCTGAACGGCCACCCGAGGCTCGGTTTGGCTTACAAACTAGAATAAAGATCGACATTTGGCATGTGCCATATAGGTACAAAGTTGCTGTGCACAGCCGCTGTATGTTACTGGGATGGGCACCTTTGTCCGATAACATACCACGGAAGTCAGATTATGGATCTTGGCATAAAACCCCACCCGTTTGGACTGGATTAATATAAAAAAAAAAATGAACAACTCGCAAACATTTTAATTTTTATTATTATTACTTTTTTGGGGGGGAGGGAGATAAATAAAATGGTAACTTAATACCCAAAACTTGAAATTTATATGCTACAAATATCCATATGCAAGAACTACTGTGGTTATGACAAGGCGGAGACAGGCTGCAAGGTAGATTTTCTAGTGATTACACTTCGTGGAAATTGAGATTCCCAAACAAAATCGTCATATTCGGTGATTTCAAGTTCGGTGTTAGTGTTGGAGTTGAGAGAGTAAAGAGGCCGCTGAACCAAGCTCAAACACGGAGCTAGGTTCAGATGAACGATACCAATTGCGTAACCGATAGCACATGACGTCATGCCTCTGTGCTGCGCTGCTAAATCATCTCAACTACACGTGAAAAGTCTCGATTCGATGACGAAAATGAAATCGGAGAGAAATGCATTAAATTCCCATCGTACAGAATACCAATACTTTGATATTAATTCAAGAATTCGAAAGAGTAAATATTATTCTTCATCAAAATATAAAAAAATCAAATGATTTGTACTCATCTCAACTGTAAAATCTAATTTCACGGGGCTGTAATTCATCGTGTTCATCGCCTGTTCGCGAGATTGAGATTGCCAACACCAACACCAAAACCGAATTTGAAATCCCGATTTTCCCAATCCCTGGGGGTTGGAGTTTGTGAATGGGAAAATTGCACGTAGGTCGTCAACACCAGCGGAGTGTTTGGTTCAGCAGACGACATTGAACACCAGCCTTTAACACGAAGTGCCGGAAATACGTCATAATTTCGGAGGTCAACCCCAACACCAGTCTGATTTCAAGTACGGTGTTGTAGCTGGTGTTGTCAAAATACCAACACCAAATCTCAACACCGTACTTGAATATATATATATATATATATACATTATATGCATATAAGATTGTGTGTTTGTGTGTACGCATGATTCAGGCATACTTTAAGACCATATTCAAGTAGAGAGAATATCCCACGTGATATTCAAAGCTAATCTTAAATTACGAAGAAACAAGATATTGCTCAAGAAAGACGGGGATACTAATTACAAATATAAGTTATCCAAATAATCTAATATACTGTACTTCGCTGCATGAATTAAGCAGTTATTATTTTAAATGTCAACAGAAAAACGACCCTTTGCTTTTTTGCAGTTCTGTCATTTTTACGACAATGTTCCAAGCCAATTAGGCAATGCTTGACCTTAGATCAACACCAGCAAGTATTATTGCTTGAAACAAGATGACTTGATGGCACTCTCTAAGGCCACAGAAGTGCCTTTAGGGATTTAACTTACCACAGATCAAGAAGATTGAACACGTTCATCATGTGTAGATTTCAAAT
Organism: Lytechinus variegatus; assembly: GCF_018143015.1. Lineage (NCBI taxonomy): Eukaryota > Metazoa > Echinodermata > Echinoidea > Temnopleuroida > Toxopneustidae > Lytechinus > Lytechinus variegatus. The sequence goes on along the minus strand of NC_054744.1, from coordinate 44,244,879 downwards.
AATTTATGAAATGTATTTCTGAGAATTCGTAAACGTCGTGTAGGGAGAGCTAAAAACACGCATATCGTAGGCCTACATTATGTATAGAGCTGATTTTTCTGTATCTGTGGGCTACCAGGTAAAATACCCCTCAGGGAGTGGAGGATGTGCATACATTGTGTGCGGGACTGATTGATTGAATCCGGTGACTGGTGTAATAATATATATGTAAAGCGCTTTGACAAGTCGTTCCGATGTATTAAGTGTTATATAAAAGCGGATTCTTATTATTAATATTACATTTTAATTATTATTTATACGTATCAAAAGGTCACACATTACGACCCGACTAGTCTATGACTCGTCTGAGAGTGAGTGGGAGTGACAGCAGAGTCGCACTTAAATACCGGCGCGCACATGATATGCAACACGCCTACCTAGTAGTGAGCGTAATTTTCTCAGTTGCTATAGCAAATGACAAAGAGCAAAAGCGCATGCGTGAGTCGCTGACAGCACGGCTGTCGAAGCTTATGGCTACCTTGTCGAAGCTTATGGCTACCCTACGATTCATCTCCTCTTAAGCCCCTTTCACAATTGACGTACGGCCAGTTGTAAAAGGGGCTTTAGTCAGTCGCATACCAGTAGTAGGCCAGTCAGCTCGTAAGGTGTGCGCGCAGTAGCCTTAGATTATTGTGTTTATTATATCCCTTAAGCCCATTTCACAATTGACGTAAGACCATTTGCGACCTATTGGTCGCGCGACAGGCTGTAACAGGCATTAATTGCTATTCATTTAATAAGATCGTACAGAGACTTTCGCAAATGCAACAGCTGTCGTACAACAAAAGTAAAAACCAGTAAAACCCCGCGCATGAGGAAGCCGCATATGCTCTTATTGTGCTCGTGCGATTACATGCCAGTGTTTCACGAGGATGTGCGGGTGGAACGGTCGCATACATGCTAATGCAACGGTAGTGCAATGGCCGTTGCGATCGGTCTTGCAACAGTCTTATGCTAGGTTCCCACTGCCGATCAAACCAACCCAACCAAGCCCGATCAAGCCCGATCACCCATTTTTCCCCGACCAATCCCGACCACATGCCTAAACACGAGCTCTTCCCGACCGCTATTTGACCATTCACGACCCATATTCGACCATTCACGACTCCTTCACGACGTACAGTCGACCACTACTTAGATCTCTTCTCGATCATTCCGATCTACATACGATCCCAACGCGATCCCTACTCGACTAGCTGGACGTCCATCCGATCTCTACACAATCTAGACCCAAGCAGATCAACTTGTTCGAAAAGAGATCCAAGATCAGTGGTGAATTGACTGTGGTTGCACAAACATTATCGTCAGCTGATGGTACAGTACTCATTTTTTTACCAGGGTTCAGTTCATCTCAAACTTGAAAGAGATGGAAATCGAACAGTTACAGTTGTGGGCTAGGTGGTTAGAGCTCCAGAGAAACAGGGTAATGGTTGTGGTTCAGCTCGAAAAAGAAGAAGTTGATGAATGCAGGAGGACGCGTAGGCAGCAATTTCTCCCCTCGGCTCTCATCCACAAGGTCGAGAGCCTGCCTAGTGACTCGGGTGAAGAACGAATTCATCCTTTGCTGACCCATTTGGCGCATCAAGTACACCAAAAACTGGCCACTCTGAGAAGCTGCATCCCGTGCACCTGTAATGGCACCACGCACGGACTCCAACTCAGATGTCAGCGAGGAGATTGCACTAGCTGCTTTTTGACCGCCTCCGGATGAAGTTGATGGTGCTGACAAATCAGAAGCGGCATCACCATCATCATCTGTTTCCTCTGGGGCAAGCTCCTTCCTCTTTTCAGCAAACTACAAATATATTGGACATAAAGTAAATGGAAATATCTGTATATCCATCCATATTATGCACAATGTGAACATTCATTAGAGTTGGACTACAATATCAACATTTTTATAATTGAAAAGCACACTGTAATTAGCACTAAATCTAATTGTCCCATGGTCTTTTGGCATTTTGTTTTTATCTTACAGAGTATGTTTTCAGGTTATCTGGAGTACTTATTTGATAAAAGGGTTTACTGGGTGATATTCCAAAAGCCTCTTGCCGAAAAATTGAAAAAGGAAAAAAGAAAGGAAAAAGAAAGAGAGAGAGAAAAAAATCTTACATTGGATCCTCTCTGATGACGCAACTGAACCAGGTATGGCCGGATGAATTCAAATTTGTTCACAATCCATTCCTGTCTTGCTGTTCGCTCTGCAGCACCAGATCCTGACTTGCGAGATGTCTTGATGAGTCTGGAAAACAGGTTTCTCATGTTGAGATACCAAATCGATGACAGATCTCCGGGATTCAAGTCCAATTCGTCCTCCTTTTCCCGCCATGTCCTGCTCTTTTTTTCTCTCATTTTGAACTGGGCAGATGACTTATCGTACAGAAAGGTGTTAACGTACAGAAAGGTGTGCTCCCTTAGACACGTCACGAGATCGTCCTCTTCATCCTGAGTGAGCATTCGACGCATGGACTTCCGGGTTTTGAATTCAGTCTGAATAAAATCAATGTTCATAAATTATAGGCCTACCACTGTAAATGATCATTCATTCTCTCTCTCTCTCTCTCTCTTGGGGGCGGGTACTACAAGGAAATTATACATTTATTTATTTGCCACTTGTGGGACGGAAGCACCCTCATCAGCAAACGATGCTGTTTTTCATAGGGGTCCACGTTTAATGTATAAGGAATTTAAAGAATTGCTCTTACTGATATTTTTTATATACAAAAGTAAAAAGAAAAAAAATGCATCAATACAAGTATTCAGGCCTACCTCTTTCTGCGGGAAGCGAGGCTGTTCCTGCTCTTGACTTACTGTGCTATTGCTTGGGGATTGGTTCCGAGGTGGAGGAGCTGCCGATTGCTGCACGTTCGTTTTTTTCTTGGTCAACCGAGGGATTTCTACAGGAGGTGAGATGGCCGAGGTTGTAGCTACATTATCACTTTCAGTCACATCAGATGACGCAGCAGTAGCACTGACACTTCTTTTCATGTGCTCTTGTCTTCGGGTGTGTTTGGCAGGGGAGTCTTCGGTTTGAGGTGCTGCTGTACGCTCTTGGGGCCTTGTGACTGAAGATGTTGAAGATGTCGATCCATCGCCATCATCTGTATCAGCAGCTGTCGCAGCTTTACGTTGAGTTCTACGCGGCATGTTGGAGTATGTGAAGAGCTGCAAGTAGTCACCTGTTATCACTCCCAATTCCAGAACTGATTAATTTTAATATCAATAATAGGCCTACTGGTACGAAGAAAATGTGATAAGATCAGCACGTAATTGTGTCTTTGCCCCTTTTTTTTTTAACCAAGTGCACACCTAGTTACCAACAATGCATACAGCATTTCCATTTATTTGAAAGCAGGATAAAAGAGCATTGTACATTAAATGCCTTGCCGCGGCCGGGGATCGAACCCCGGACTTTCCATGTATAGCCAGGCGCCTTAGACCACTCGGCCATGGCACCTCGGCCACGGCACCTCCACTGGCTTCCTTGGTTGAGTTGCGATCCGAAAGATCGAGTGCGGTCGAGAAGTGATTGGGATGTGATCGTAAAGCAGTCGAGAAGTGAGCGAGTTCGGTCGAGTAAGTGTTCAGGGCAGACATGTATCGATCGTGAAGCAGTTGAGTTGTTGATCGAGTTGATCGGGAACCAATCGTGTAGAAGTTGTGTGTGAATCGAGATGATCGGGTAGTGATCGGCGGAAAAAATCCACCCCGACCAAACTAGACCTCTACACGATCGATTTTGATCAACTCGATCTCTACTCGATCAGTACACGATCGCTGTACGATGGCTTGCCTTCACGACTCCTACACGATATTTTTTGGCATGCCAAAAAATGTCGTGTAGGAAGCCAGATCGATACCGATCAAGGTAGACCGACCCCGATCGCCCTTGCCGACCGAGCCCGACCAGGCCAAAATAGCTTGATCGGGCTTGGTCGGGCTGGTTTGATCGGCAGTGGGAACCTAGCATTATGGCCTATATATTATCGCACCCAGTCGCAAGACTGGTCTCTATAGCACATTTACAAGTGTTGTACGACCTCCAGATGAGTAAATGCGACTACTTAGTTGTGCCACCTCTCGCACCGAGTCGTACAACGTTGAACACCACTCACACGATGATCGCCCGACGGATGGTACGACCTGATGCGAGTGAATCGATCGTATTTGATCGCGTTTGGATTTTGAACATGTCCAAAGTTCAAATGCGACCAGTCACGACCACCTCGAGTTCTTGCGACCGTCTACAAGACTGCGAGTGCTCGCAAGCCACCAAGAGATCGATCGTGCAACAACAAGAAAAAACTTGCAGGCGGTCGTAAACAGATCGTACGCCAATTGTGAAAGGGGCTTTACATTGAGTGTGTTGAATTGGTGTTCTACAGCACATCTGCATTCCTGCACATCTCAAAAGAATAGTTTTTACTACAAAATCTGAGAGCGGGAGAAAAATAACTATTGCCATGATACACATGTAACTTTCCCAATCCATCAATTCCCGGTCGCAACTCTGTGTGATGTGTTGACCTGAGCGCGGGCGCTGTCGCATTGCAGCCGGTGTCTTTGCCTAACGGTTTATGTAATGGAAGTGATTGCAGCTGGAGCAGCGAGGCCCATGCAATGCAGCAGGGACGCCCAGGCCAAGCGCATCATGATCCATCATTGGCGCCGCACAACTTGATAGTTAAACTTAACATGCTTGCCGGCGCGGCAGTACCGAGAACCAATAAACCAATTTATGCAAAATTGGTTCTCATTTTGAATTATCATGCAAAAGATACATTTCTAATCAAAATGACTGCCGTATATTTTGATCATGAGGTTTTGAGACGCCTTATCATCTTTATTTAGCAACCCTTCAATTGAAAAAAAAATGGCAAGAAGGAAAACAAGGTGAGTGAAGATCTGTCCAGTAATCCTGCACGCCAAAGACCCTACAATATAGTGTGTTTTTGTGTGCGCGACATCTTAAGTGAAACTGCAGCGGCGCAATTGCAGCGCTAGGCAGCGGATATTTCAGTTACTGGAAACGGGTAGACATCGCGCGCAGCCTACACAGGAGCCGGCACTCCGGGCACGGGCTAGTATTGCCATTAGCTTGGGAGCTAGGAACTACATGTACGTCTAGCTAGACCTAATTTGAATTGGTCCATAATGATTACATAATTATCTACATGTAGATGAACTTGATTTACAGTTCTAACATATAGAAGGGATTGATAAATCGGCAATGAACAGAGATAAAGCAGTGACTTTTTTCCCTTAGGGCAAATTTCTATCAAATTTACTATAGCCTCGGCAAGCCTCGGGTATAGTATTAATAGAAAGTTGTCCCGGGAAAAGGTTACTGTTTTATATCTCTTCATTGTCCATAGTTTCGCTAGATCCTCGAAAGACATTATATATTTGTATACTATTCACCATGCATTCTTTTAATAAGGGAGAAGAGAGAGAGAGATGGGGGAAATGCAATGGCTATAACAAATAATTGACTTATTGAAGCACATTTCTTTATCATTCATTATTATCCTTATGAAAAGTAAAACGTATTAAATATTCAACAAACATGCAATCATTAATGAATGTACGGATCTGGAAATACATACATGTATGGTGAGGTATACACTAATGTTGATGCCCTTTTAATAATGTGCAGGCCTTTGCCAAAAAGAGACACGGAAATTGAACCGCGATTCAAAACTTGCATTAGAATAGATGCTCATAAATTCGCTTGTTTTTAAATTCGAGCTCGTCGATCTTGCCGCGAAACCCGTGAAAAATTCCACACCGCGAAAATTTCCACTTTTACAGTACAATTATGTTTTCCATACAATGTCGGCATTGACAAAGGCCACCTGAAAATTGCCATAACATTGCCCTTACATAACCAATACACGCTATCACTTTACCACATTTCCTTGCCAGCTTATGATCAACTTTAATATCAGGTACTCCGATGTGATTATGAAAACGGACGTTTCTAACCATTTTTTTTACCATCTTTGCGGATGTGAGGATGTGCAGCTAACGTCAGATAAGACTTTATAAATGGAGGAAAATTAAAATGAATAAAGAGCAATTTCAAAAATTGGCTAGTTTCCTTATTTGACCGGCAAATAAACATCCAATACCAAATACGCAGGTTTATTTCCACTATTCGATTAATGTTTGTTGGTTCAGAATAAGCATTAAGATTATGACTATGAAGTCTAACCTGCTGCTAATGTTGGAGATAACGACGATAATGATTACGATGATGTTGATGGTAAGTAATGATGATTAGTGATGATGAAATTGAAAACGAACTTTCTTCAGTTTAATTTCGATGATGACCGGAATAATGGTAAATAGACGTTAAAAACGCCAACAAAACCAACCATGCTTTAAATTAATGAATGAAATCACAGAAAAAAAACCACAACAAATCTATCGTACGACTACTGTAGCCCCTCAACACCACAATAACGAAACGTGGGCATGGTGTTTTATACGTCTTATGCAAACATACATGCAGAGGGAAGATGGCCTGCCGGGTGTATATCGCCGTTATTGTATTTAATGAAAATTTAGCCATGTTCGCCGCAGGTTTGTGCTTACTCAGCTGACGCTAACAAGTGATTATGAGCTAGATCAAAGCAAGACAGCCCCACTAAGTGACATAAATTAGTTTTAAAAAGAGTAAATGGATATTTACAACATGGCATTTACAGGTGGAAGAAAAGAGACGCCATACTATACCAAACTAGTCGAATCAATATATAACCTCACTGAGATAATATAATATCATATAATTTTTTGACGTGGTGATTCAAATACTTTGAGGGCTTCATCAGGGAACTGATGATTGGAAATAAGTGTTCGACAAAAAAGGTAGTTTAAACATTTCTTTTGATAATCTGTAAATAAAAAAATCATCCCAAGCAAAGCATTTGCAACTTAACATGAAGAACGAAACTGGTTTCTATTTGAAGTTGAGTTTGCTGAGGAGAGATTCATTTTCTATAAAATTAACAATGTCATGATTTTATGATAACCATGGTGTTTGTGAGACGGTTGATGAAGCAGTGGTTTTTCATACATTTTCACAGGACATTGGAGAACATAATCGGAATAACTGCTCACTTGAGGGTAATAAAATAAGAGGGAAGGTAGAGTGGTTTATAACGTTTTCAAAGAAATATTTTATGAATGAACTTGATAAGGAAATAATTAATACAAAAGTTTAACACAGCAAATCTCCCCTCTCCCTCTTTCTTATTCCTCTCCACCCTATATATATCTCTTTTTTCTAAGATTGCTTTAGTACAGTTGAGGACTGAAAAAAATGGTTACCATGCATCCACTTACAGCATTGTTATCATCTTGATCAAGGATGCATAATAAACATAAATTGTTGCAATAAAATGCTGCAAAAAGATGTTCACCGAGACAGGGAGAGACGCTAAAATTGATGCAGACGAAGGTAAGACAAACCAACATATCTAAAGGGATATGTTGCCTTTAACTCATGACTTTGTTGAAATGACAATTTCTAAACGGAAAATTAAACATTACACGTATATTGTCAGGTTGTATTCATTATTCAATGTACAGTAGTTTTTCGTGTGAAAAATTCCGTTTCCCCTCAGCATGTATTGTATTGCTACTTATAAGCGGGCGTGATGCTTTTGATAAGAAAATGATCAAATATTTTTTTCTATTCTCTCAACAATCCTACCCCAGGAAACCCATTTATAGGTCATTATACGACTGACGTAGGCTGAAATATAATACATTTAACTCAATACAAACCCAATCACCCCCACCCCCTTACGACGAGAGCTATCGAGTAGACTACTGTTTAGATGAGGGTTATTTGAGAGCAAGATTTCTCAAGGGAGCGGGGATTCTTGTTAACGTAATTACATGGACGCATCAACGCAAGGCACAGGGAGCTTCTTAGTCTGTCAATCAGTCTATCATTTCAATGGGATGTCCATTTCTTTATTTTATTGTGTGTAAAGGCTTTTTCAATTTGACCACATTAAAAGTAAGTATATACATGTTATACGTTTCATTCTTGGCATTGTGTAATACCATTTGTCCTTGAGCTCAAACTTTTCATTATTTTTGTCGTGGTTATTTTGTTTTCGAAAGAAACTTACTCCCTCCACCTTTACCCTTATCCACATCACATCCCCCTCTTGTGAAGAATTTTGATCGTTTTAGTTATAAGCCCATCTTCATGTGCTTGCCTCTATTACGCTCCAACTCGCCATTTCGCCATCTCTTAAGTCTTCCGTTTCCTCCGTTAGCCCCCTTTTCTTTGCATTTTGACCCCTTTTGTCTCCACTCCCAGGTAGATCATATTCCGTTCTGACACGCGATGGTGAAAGCTGAGACGAATGATGTGAGAAATTGATCAGAATCCCTGATCCTCACTAGATATGCAAAAGAACTAAATGTTGGACAAGATAGAATAAAAAAACGAAGAAGGTAATAAATAGGAAGGAGGGAGGAGATGAGAAGAGTGAATATAATGACATACATAGACAGGATGACGAGATGGAGATGAGGTGAAAGGTGAATGAAGTCGGAATGGGGTACAAAGATAGACACAGTGAAGAAGGGATGGATTTATCAGAGATAGGGGTGTAAGACTGAAGACATGGGTGGAAGGGGACACGGTGACCTTCTTGTTAGAAATTCCCAATGTCCTGAACTGACCAGAAGTGGGATTGCATTGGTCGGGTCATGGTGGTGCAGATGAGCAGATGGCAGATCATATCATCAATGGCTGGCTACTTCCTCACCCCATCTGCAAATGACTAGTTTTTCTACGCAACCTCTTAACTTGTTATAACTTGTCAAAAGCCAAGACGTTTTTATAGCTCGTGAGGAAGAAGAATTTGTTATTTCCATAATAAAGCAGAAGAATGCGCATATACATGTCATAATCATGACTTTTTTTCCGACTCCCCCTTGACTATGCATTAAACGATCTTTCGATTTTTTTTGGGCTGTCAAACATAGGACAGTGGAGCTGAAGCAGTCACGTGGAAACTACCAGCTGCTAGGCCAAGTTTAGCCAACAGCAAAATAACAGTTTGGAAAGTACATTCAGTTCGTTAAACTCTGCACAAATAAAAATGATGCTTGAGCGTTTCAACATTTATGTTCTAATTTTGAAGCCTCACAAATTTCCATTGCGACTACCATTAAACCTGTCTTTAACACTACTATTTATTTACATGTATTTGTTTGTGTCTTTTTTACAAATAAAAACCAAACAATAATCGCAATGTCGAGTAGAATGAACTCAATTTTATTTTCTCATACGAAAGTATTGCAAGTAAAAATAAAGGTCCAAAATAAAGACAATATATTAGATGTGTGCCATGCATATCATGCTAAACATACTGAATTAATGAAAGACTTATACAGAGAGATGGATTGAAAAAAAAACACGCTATCGAACGTTAAAGCATATCTACCAGAATATATCAATCTTGTTTCGCAGACACGCCCTTTCCGCCTGTGAGATGGAAAACAAATCTGATGAAACTCCCTTTTAAATTGGCCATGTATTTGCCTTCCCATGAGATAATATCAAATCAACCTATCCTACGCTCATAAATGTTTCATGGCTGCAATTAAGATAATTCGTCTAGTAGCATGATCCAGGCTATTTTCTTTAACAAAGTATAGCATTCACTTTTCCTAACCCACAGGCAATTGTTAACCTATTTGAGGCAATTAGGGCAGAGAATAGAATTGTAGCTAACGCCTACTTTAATACGAAAATTAAGTCAAGCGCGAAAAGCAAGCGAATCAGGAACGAAGCTATGAAAACGATAATACTGTATAACAGATTACAGACCCGGATTACAGACAGATGTTCGAAGTATTCAACCTGTTATTGAATTTATTTGTAAAGAGTAAAAATTCTATATTAAAGTTGTTCCTTTCTATGAAAGTTAATTGCCAATCGATCAATGCAATTAACGGGTAGGAATTTCATTAGTGACTGTTTCGTATCATATATTGAATTGAAATATACGAACTAAGAAAAAATGTAAATAAATACCTATTCACAGGACGAAATCAATTACTGCAGATGATAATTGAAAATAAATAAAACCCGATGGTGATAATCTTCTTTTAAATCCATGGTATATTGACAATAAACCGCAGTATTATCGTGTATTTTATATCATTGTACTTATTTCACATCTACCTTAGATGTGAAATTCTTTTTGTTTGATATTTAGAAAGTATTGAACTCTCGAAAGTCTTGTCTACACAAAATAAACACACAAGGGGTGAAGTTCCTTTGTAATAATAGAAGAGAATCGTCTCGTCGACAAGACTCTTGCTTAAGGAATGGGTCGACATTTGCCTTATCAAAACATCTAAGCAATGAAAGACAAGGAAGAAAATGAGGATAATTATGAAACATAAAAACAACAATAACAACAACATGGTCGAAATGCCCATTTTCGAAATATTTGCCCCCCCCAATCGTGGAGGGGAGAATAATTATGCTTCGCCTTCATCATAACAAATGCCTTGTGTGTTTCACTGTGTGATAAACATGCTATATTCCTCGACGAGAAGTATTGATAAAGAAGACGCATTATTTAAAATTATTTTGTTATGCCAATGCCACGATTTTGGACAGTTTACCGCAATTCTTTTTCAATTACTGTAGTATCTGAATTTTCGCAAAAATATCATTATTCGAAATCTCATATTGTCTATAATCTGTTATAGATCTATCTTTTACCTAAATAGCCCAGGTATGCAAGCATGCTGAAAACATCATGCCAGTATGGATGGCTGTGAATATTATATTTTGCCATACTATAATTCTCCCATAACTCTTCTTTCATGTTTATTCGCTTCTTCAATAAATCACGTCAATACATTAAAATTATTCAATGATATGGCTCGATGAAGCATATAAAGGGTATACGCTTGACCCCAATCCATTTGATTGAACACCAAATTTGCATTGGAGCCGTGGATCGCATGCAAAGACGTGTCTGCGGGCGTATTTGAAGATTTAACCCTCCTTTCATCCATTAAATTTTGTATTCCAAATAAAGAAGGATGTAATCTCATTTAATCTGGGTACACATTATTGGCTTAACTAGAATTAAGATGAAATCAATGGGAAAGTACAAAATTCTATCCGCCAATAATGTCGCTACAATTAGACTGGAAGATACAAACTAATACGATGTTTAGATTTGATTTCCTTTTTTCTAACTGCCCCAATTCAAAGGATAAGGGACCATAAAACATAAATGACATGCATGTTACGTCACTAAAGCAAAGAAATATAATAATAATAAATAACAATGAAACCAATTTGTTTGCATTTGGTGTAGTAACCCCTGAGCTATTAAAAATACTACATTGATAAATTATTTTATGTATTACAAATCTTTTCCTTTTTTCACATCATTAAAAATTTGATGTATAAGAAGGAAATAATGATATTTAAAAATTTCACTGGAATATAAGGGGAAAAACTTTTTTATTTTTTTTCCACATGCAGGCTGGGATACAGGAAAAGGCCAACGTTGGGGAAATACATAATCTGTCGGACCTACGTTAATAAGCGAGAATCAGAAACTCATTGTCTACATTGTGACGTCAAAAAGCAGACCCATCTTTCAGTTTTGTGTTTCATTTATGACAAGGATGTAAGTGCTACTGTGATCATATATCAGTAAAGCCTAGAGTCAGTAGGCTTGAGAACTACCCTCCGACGCTTAAACCCCCTTTAAATGGTTATCTACTCGAAAATTGAAAGTAAAATCTGCAGCTTATCCATCAACGTAATGACAACAAAGAATACAAAATGCTAGCTTACATAAACAAAAAATAAGTAAGGGAAGAACGGAATTATCAAAGATGCTGGCAAATATCTTGAGAGTAATATTATCTATTGCTCGCCTCGGGGTATTAATGACTGACGACATTTTATGGCAAGACAATAGGTTGATAGCATGCCATATGATTTACATTTCCTAAATATCCTAGAAAATTGAAAAAAAAAAATTCTAGTATAACCCCCACATTCTCTATCTACGATCTGTCCTTTATCTTCCAAATATATAATTGTTGTGATGTTTTGAATGAATAAGAATCGACGACATCTTGGGCAATCTAAGACACAGAGATCCACACAGGGTGATTATCTAGGTGCATCTTTGCACCATTTATGTTACAATTTCCAAATCACTTACACGAAATCAGAATAATGATGGTAATAATATAATTCCAATAAATTATCATGTGAATCCCAATCAAAGTACAAAAAATATTACATTAAATTCAATTCTTTAGTATTGTGCAATTGCTCGAATTTCATGAGGAATAGTCTAATGAAAATGTGGCAGGCCCCCGCCGCCCTATCTCCCAAACAATTATAAATGATAATTCTGTTAAAAATGATAATAATAGTTGTAACAAATATACAACAAAATATAACAAAAAATTATAATGTTAAAAAAGCATTATATTTTCCATTTCATTTTTCTTCTTTTTTCATTGCATAACTAGAATAGATATCTTTCACGAAACATTCAATAGGAGAGTTATTTTTTAATATAAAACTATTTATTCAAATTTTCAATTCAACCCCTTGAGAACAGTCAATAGACAAACGTTTCATAAAATCTTTAAATTATATATTGATATCACTTTCATGTATGAAAAAAAGGGAAATGAAATGAAGACAATGAACTCCTATGTACGAGACTAAAAAAAACAACCAATAGTAAGGCGTATAATCCATAAACAAAGATTAAAAAGACAAACTGACACAGTGCATTATCTCTGGAAACCGTCGGTCGTTGTGAGATTTAAGAACCATTTATCATCTTCCAAGAATTCGTTTATTCCCTGTCAAATATCCTGTCCAGTATACAATCCTCGCAAGAAACCTTAATGACTAAGTTGGGGTTTTATTAACATTGTTTACTTCATAGCAGGAAGTCAAGAAAATAGTGAAAGAGTGTATTCTTGTCAGTAATTGATCTAAAAGTAAGGTAAGTCATTTTGACCTTACGTGGAAATTCTGAAGCCGAATACTATTATGACACTCGATTCTTCTCCATTTTTACGTGAAATCATAGCTGCGTCCTTTGTTCATAAATTTTTCATGATAAATATGAATAAACATAACTTTCGTGAGAAATTACAATTTTGCATTTAATATAATATAACTTACATAAAGTTTTTCGTAAATGACAGCATACAAGAAGAGGTATAACTATTATGTTTGGAATAAAATTATCCCGTTTGTACGGATTCTTTTTACGGAATTTATACAGAGTTTCATACCCCCTCCATAAAACAATAATAAATAGATGAATAAATTTAAATAAAAAAATAGATAAAATAGGACAGCGGATCAATAAAGGACAAACATTAATATGAGAATAAATTATTGAAAACAATAATAATGAATCAATACAATATCAAATATAATAAATCTCTCTTGGTAATCATTTGACTATGACTAGAAAAAAGAAGAAAATAAATCAGAGTAAAAAGAGTTATTTCAAAGTTTAAGTGAATCCCCTGCTATCTCAATGCATATCATTGTTTTTATCAGCGAATAAATTATACAATTAGTAGTATTAAAATTAGTTACTGTTCCTTTTAATAATTTGAAATATTTTAGTTTGATTAATATTACCATTTAAGTAACAATATTTGTTTATTTATGTTACTAAGTATTGTTATCTTTGATTTAGATTTTGACTATATTTTCATGTATGATGTGATGATTTATGTTATTCTTTATGTTTTCATCAGGTCATTGATGAAAAACAGTTTTATACTGATCTTTTGTACCTGATTAAATATGTTCTAATAAATAATAAATAAATAAATAAATATCAGGGCTCATTCAAGTGACTGTTTAACAACAAAATACTTGATGACCTTGTACTATGGTGTTTAACCTTTTTATTCTTCAGTCTATGACACCACACCTACCCATCTTGAACATCTCCCCTAACAAACAGACTCTCTTTCGTCCTAACGTCTCATTTAAAAGGCAAAATAGGATAATTTGTCGGAATGCCATAACTCCTTGTTCATTCATTTGCAGACCGTCTTAAAGCGTTGTTTAAAGATAACCATCAGCCACGTGACTTAACATTCACACTCAAACGAGACCTTGGTGCAAAAACGGTTAGACCAACTGCGATATCATCAAGATCTGAATCCGATAAGAATAGTTGAAGCATCGCTGCTCTCACGCCATGACTGCAGAGGTATAAACTTGATGACATATTCAACTACTTACCCTTCGATAAGCATGGATTCGGCTGATATTTCTGTGTAATATTAGCCTCGTTCAGACTTGGGATGCTAGTAGGAATAAAATTCTAATATACGACAGTGAATGTATTCTAAGATGTTCATCATGTCACAGACCAGACGTAGGCTGTTTGGTCGGAAGAAAAGGTGGGACTAGTGCACGTCTGGACAGAGTTATCCCAACCTTCCTCCGAGGCCCTGACCAAGGTTTATACTCCTACTGGTTTCCTGGACTTTCATGGAGGGAGGTCGCCTTGGAGTCGTTTTGTTGGTGTGACCATTCACACAAGGCGGTAACTCGGATTTAAATGGGACGTAAGGCACTAGCGTACCTACGGGGGAGGGTCATACTGTCCCCCTGACGAGTCAGAACCCAAGCAAAGGACGTATCCCTACCCCCCCCCCTCCCCCAGACGAGCTTGAAGACCTTTTTTTTTCTTTTCATTTTTGTTTTTGCTTGTCAATTAGATTTCTGGTACCAAATACTATATTTCTGGTTGAAGACCTTTTTTGCCCTCCCCCCTGTGGAAAATCATAGGTACGTCACTGATGTAAGTTACTGTAAATCTTTCATGCGTGCGCACATAATTATGAAAAATAACTGTAACCCGTCAATCTTACACCCAATTTCACTCTCCCCTCCAAATCCCTCGATCGAAAGTGGATAGGGCGGTGGATCTTCCACGTATTTCAAGATTCAGCCATTCAAGGGACCACGGGGATTTATCTTCACGAAATAGATGCGAATTGAGAAAAAGTCTGAGCAGGGTCAAAAGTAATTCGTCATTGGTCAGTCTACAGTCGCCATTGAGGCGCTATGCCGCCCTCGCTTATCGATATCACGGGGTATTAGAGGTGGTCAGGGAGCCATATTACCTCTTTACAGGAACACTGATTGCATAACATGCCAAATGTCACAATTCCTTCTAATACAATTGTAGCAAAAACAACATATTTCTCCTTTTTGCTTTGCATTCATAAAATTTAATGTACATACATAACATAATGTACATAACATTTAATGTACATAATGTCACCAAAACTGATTTTAGATATGGAATACTACTTTGAAGACGGTTTGCCAAAACGAAAAAAATATGCATACCAAATAACTCTTCTGTGGATGTTTTCATAAAGGCTGCCACACGTTGGTATAGCTCGCCCCATGAAGGGGTGAAGGGGGGGGGGGGGGGTAAATAACAAGAAATACTCGAATTTCCTGTACTATACATCTTCCCCGAGAACGTTGTGTATTTAGCAGTAAAATGCCCCCCCCCCCCCACCATCCTGATCTTATAAATATTCATTCAGATGCTAAGCCGTCATTCTTTAGCTATCCTTTTTGGCGTGAATAATCTAAAAGACAGAGATGTGATTCTTGGAGCATTCCATGCGGGACCATGCTTAGTCGCTTTTAGAGGTAATACATCATGAATAAAACACGCCATACGTATGCAGATCCTACGGGTTAGGATAATTTCAAAACCAATATAGAAACAAGGGGAACTACTAGAATATCCTTTCCCTTGGAATGAAAAGAATTGACGATTCATTCCACGTTAGTGTGCAGTTCACTGTTCCCAATGCAGGGATGCGTATAAACGAGACTTAGGAGACTACTCAGAAGTACTTTCTTTTTGATATATTATTGATATCAATCACAAATGAGGAACGAGAAAGGGTAACTCGAACTATTTCTTCTTTTTCTTTTGTTATACGGAAAAAACATCGCTCAAAAGATATTCTGCAAAACAGAAAGGCTAGAATGTCTATGCAAGGATGCTTCTTTCTCAAACGGCAGAACAAAAGAAAATCGCATTTTCTTTATAAAATTAATATATAGAAAAGGATAATATATTCAAGTTTAAAAATCTACATATAAATGTTATTAATGTAATTTTTACTAGATTCTTACTGAAAGAGACAATCAATTATCATTCGCACTTTCTCGATATCACTGAGGATTCAGCTCAGACAGTTATTTGGTTTGTTTATTGATATCATACTTGGAAACGTGCTTAGAGCATTGGATCGACTTGTTCTACATACAGTAAAGGTCATACTTTTAAGAAAATTCTTAATCAATGCATTGCGTCAGCAAAAAGACAACTACATGTTATATCTTCATCGTGATCTAATTTGAAAGAGAGAGAGGGAAAACAAATCAGATATTGATCAGGATTGATAATCGAAAGATCGAAAGATGGCTCCAAGCATATTCTCTAAACCTGACTGGAAAGAAATCTCAAAAATCCAAGTCTTCAAACTACAACATACGTTATGGAATAAGATATAGACCAAAATAAGGGATCAAAGGCGAATGATTATCGTAGATTGTCTTCATGAAATGAAAATAATTGTTTGACGAGAACGTAAGAATTAACTACTCGTTTCAATAAAGTATGATAGGAAGTGTAACTTTATTCATTATTTAGATGACGTGCTAACATAATTTATGAATGGACACAGTGGATAAAACGTAATATAATAGGTATAGCCTACTTAAAGAGTTCTTTATGGGGGGGACCGTGGATTTCGAGGAGACCATGAACCGGAAGGGTCGTCAGCCCCTCCTTCTTTTTAAACAGTGAACAAGAATAATGCTGACTCGATTTGGATTTTTTGCACAGTCAGTGTTCTGTGTGATTGGAGGGTAAGGTCATTGAGTGAAAAGACGGTATTCTCCGAGTTAAAGTGCAGTCTTATAATAATATATATTTTTAGAATTTTAAAGTGGGGACAGAAAACAGATTAATTACTTTAAACATTGGACCCTATGATCTAGAAAGAATCATGGTCCCAACATATCAATATTAGTTTAATCCTTTTCTAAAGATGATAAATGGAACAAGACAACGAAAGAGAGAAAGAGAAACAAAGAAACTAGTCCTGTGTTGTTGAAGGGTAAGATGTAGGATGTGGATGCGATTGTGTTTATTTTAAAAGCAGACAAGAAACGGTAGACTCTCTGCATCCTTGTAGGTTGCCAGAATTAAAATATCGAATATCGGTTCCCGGGGGAGCATGTTGCAGAAATTACTGTATTTAAGCCTAAGCATAAGACGATATATGATATAAAGATGGCGTTTCCATTTCTGATTGTCATTTCTTTCATTGAATATGTCAGGATATTAACCGGGGAAAATGATTTAAAGTGATATTTTTTTGATTGATTTAAGTGCACCGGTCTGCAATATAATGGATTAATAAGTAATATATCACATTTTTATCAAGAATGTTTCTTATCTCTGTTCCTCGTTTTGTTTGTTTAACACTTTGTTGTAGATCTAATAATACGTGCAAACCCAGGAAAAAAAACACTGTACAATGTTTTAGAAGATGATATACATTTACTCACACACATACACACACATCCACCACCTCTCTCTCATCACCACACACACACAAAGTTCAACCTTACATTAAATCAGATTAAAGAAGACTGATGTCTGTTAAAAATATTACATATAGAAAAAATAGCGAAAGTTCGAGAGTTAAACAAGATTTGATGCTTTATTCAACAAGATTTTTTTTATATATATGACGAAAAAAAATGAAAGGAGGAATAAAATGGTCTGATGTTAACCGGATCACATCATTCCAAGCAGAACATACCTTTCTCTCCTTTTTCTATTGATCTAATATGAAATGGTAGAAGAGAAATCCTTCGAGCCAGGAGTCGGGCTAGAAAATTAAATTTCAAAATTCTTATTGGATTAGAAGACGCCTTTAATGTATGGTGGAAGAATACTTTGACGTGCATCTCTATATCTCTTTGACCTTTCCTAGTTTTTATTCATTTTGTCGAAATTTTACAGGAAACCGAATATTGTTATTTCTTTGACATGTTGCCACTGAAGGATATAAGAGATGTTTGTTCACTATGTATTTTATTGTTAATTATTGATTTCAGACTTTGAATGACGGAATGTATTTTCCCTTGCCTGGTAGAAATTATACTGACGATTAGTTTCGTATCCGCTATCTGATATTTATGATGAAGATGAAGTCATAAATTGAAAACTCTCAGTATTGTCCGGCAATTTACCAATCCGTGACATAAATTCAAAACAAGGGCAGCGCAGTAAACTTCAGACTTTTGATTTCTCTCTCAATTCAAAGATATATTGGGAAGATAGGGAATTGCCTCACTCGGTCTCAGGCTTTATCATTTCGAAATACCTTTATCACTTTGGGAAAATTGGATAAGTGCATCGATTTTGTAGATTTGAGGGACTAGTAACTTTCAGGTTCTGGTATGCTATTGAAGCTGTTGAACGTATCACGCATATCAAGCACCCAATTGTCCTTAATACAATATCATATTACCTTTCCAGCATCTTCCTAGACATCCGACAATGGATCGGCTAGTCTTCAATATCAATTTTAAGTCCATCAACATAGCGTTTACATACGGCTGCAAATTTAGAAATTGCAGTTTTGTTTCTTTCGTATTAATTCTTATTTCTTGTACGAGTGCAAGGATGATATCGAGGTCATTATGATTATCTGAATAGGAAAAAAATGATTTTGCTTGGAGCTCCTGTACAAATGAGCTTTACGATGTAATGTGGTTTGATATTAAAAACACTTAAACTACATGTAAAGCATAAAATAGTAAATTGAACGCAGAATATAAGACTTTAAAAAAAATATCTAAATACTAGGCCGGGAATGGTCAAAATTAAGTGAAAAACAATAATCATTCCCATCAAATTCACAGAGAGTTTTCGTACTTGTTATGATAATTCCTCAGGCATCCGAGTATCAATTAAGGAAATTGTAAGAAAAAAAATCATATATATCCTACTGTATTTTTGCAAGTAACGATCAAAATTTTGCATTGTTTTTCAGTTTTTGAGTAGCATTATTAGAGAGGAGATATGTTGAATATGATAAATGCACTGTTGGAATTAGTAGCAAAATAGTACGCCATGCTTTCAAATGAGACATTGTTTTGTTTCATTGGGGTACAGCCATTAAAACGCTGTGGGAGAGAACGAGGTTACAAAAATAAAGATGATTTAAGAGCAATGACCACCAATGACCAGGGTTTATGTCTTCAAAATATTAGCCTCAAGGCAAGACAGGCGACAAACCTAGGGTCGGTACAAAAACAACAAACTAATCAATTTATTGGCTGAATGAGAAAAAGTCATTTGGTAACACGATATATTTATTTTCCTTGCATGTTCTCCATATTTTAGAATTGCCTTTTGATAGAATACAAAAGATGGTGTATTCTATATAGAACCAATCTTAATAGCATATAGATCAGTTTACATGCAGGTATTGAGTTGAATAAAAAAACAGTAGGTAGCAGAAATTGAATAACATTTTTTTTAAATTTCATTTTGCAGAATCATTGGTTGCTCGTATAAATGATTTCATTTTTGTTTTTGTTTACTCTGGTTGTTCATTTCCCTTTTTTATGAGGTATGTTTCTTTAAATTTCTTTCGCTCTCTCTCTCTCTCTTTTAACTTTTTTTTATTGTAGACGTCTACTTTCAACTACACCGAGTAGGGAAGGAAACTTATCGACCACGGGATAACGTCGGCTTCGATTGTTCTTTCTCCTTCTGTGTTTACAAACCCTGACTTTATAAAAGGCCAGGAGTCATTTCCCCCAACGTAATGAGGTTTTTCATGTCACCCTGATCTTACAATAAAACAGCAGGTACCTTGCCGATTATATGCATCAGATATTAGGGATGTGGAATTACAAATTGTCAATAGCCTTGTTTACATGAATTTAAAAAAAAAATCGAACGCGCCCATGCTTATAAGACGGCACGCAATTTTAAACATTTTGTAAACTCATTCCTTAGAATGATCAATGTGTTTTATCGACAAAAAATAATGATTATAAATCTTGCCCTCTTCATTTAAAAGGAAAAAGGCTTACAATTTTCAAATATTTGATACCTATCACACGGGCCGCGGAAGCGGGGGGAAGGACTTCATTCCCCCACTTTTTTTCCAAAACCATGTACAGAAACGTAAAAATTGCAAACTGATTGGGATTTTTTGCATGGTCAGCCCCCCCCCCACTTTGAAATCCGTTTCGCAGCTCCTGTATCATTTCTTGCCACCATATTTGGGAGATGTGTGAAAATATATGTGTACAGCAGCTTTGGCAACTCTTTTTATTTTAAATATTTGGTGATAGAAATGGATGAAGTGAACAATGGTAGGTGTAGCTTAAATCAAGGTTCCTCAGAGCTATCTGCCCTTTGGAAAACTTGGCAATGCCGAAAAAATGTCTCTGAGACATTCTTTCGGCATTGCTAATTATTGAATGAATGAATGAAATTCATTTGTAACACGATATATTTATTTTATCTTGCATGTTCTCCATATTTAAAAATTGCCTTTTAATAGAATACAAAAGATGGTGTATTCTATACAGAACCAATCTTAATAGCATATAGATCAGTTTACATGCAGGTATTGAGTTGAATTAAAAAAAAACAGTAGCTAGCAGAAATTGAATAACATTTTTTAAAATTTCATTTTGCAGAATCATTTGTTGCTCGCATAAATGATTTCATTTTTGTTTTGTTTGTTTTTTACTCTGGTTGTTGGCAACTCTTTTTATTTTAATTATTTTGTGACAGAAATGGATGAAGAGAGTAATGGTAGGTGTAGCTTAAATCAAGCTTCCCTTGAGTTATCTTCCCTTTGGAAAAAATGTCTTTGAGACATTTTTTCGGCACTGCCAATTTTTCTAAAGGGCAGATAGCTTTCAGGAACCTTGATTTAAGCTACGCCTACCATTGTTTACTTCATCCATTTCTGTCACAAATATATATATATATAATTTTATGAACCTCCAGTCACCTTGTGAACTTGTCTTTATAATATATATATATATATGTATTTATATATGCATGTATATATATATATATATATATAATTATTTGAAGTGAAACTACTATTATTAATAATCGTGTTATAAAAGAATCACCTTCAAAGAAAGACTTCTCATTCTTAAATGGGTTGCTGCAATTCGAATGTTCAGATAAAGACGTAATAGTTATGACAGTTTGTCTTGTATTGAAATCATTATATCTTGCCTACGGTCTCTATGTTCCTCAGGGAGTGGGATGTGAACATCGTATTCGATGCCACCTACAATTTAAGAAATCTTAGAGAAAGCGTCGATGATCGGTGACAAGATTAATAATATTGGAATAGTTAGTTGAGAATAACAATCAATGAATAATAATATTGATCCAACGTAGTTTCAAAACTTTTAAAGAATAAGATTCATGTATAAGAAAAGACTTATGAGTTGCTTGAAACGTTTTAAAGCTGTAACACATCGCCCCAGGGAGATCGAAAATAGAGTAAATGGGTCAACCAAACTATTTCCTTATGGACTCAATGCGCTTTACGAACTCAACATCTGCCCTGGATCGTTACAGTTTGTTTCCAAATCTGCTCAACACCTTGGACATGTTCGATATCAGAATTGTTTGTATTCCAAGAACGTACCACAGGGGGAGCTATTTTTTTGGAGTATAGTGAAAAAGCGAGAAAATTAGGGAACGGATGAAGATTAAAGAAAAATATAAAAACAGACTTAGTTGGAAAAAAAAATGGCGTCACCTTTGAGTCACCCCCCCCCCCTCGACAAAGTATCCGGACATCTCCCGTGATGTATTCCAATACAAATTGTCATGGAGATTTAGAGGCAAAACAAGGAAGGTTTATATTCATACAATGCTCAGGCATTTCTATCCGTTTTTTCGGTCTGGTACGAAAATTATGTCATTATGTAAACGTGAGATGACGACGACGACGATGATAAACAAGATTTTGTCGATATCATCATTAATATTTTTATCCATATAATGATTTCCTCATTCATTTACCGATTTTAATTTTCTTACAGTGATATAGTTGGCGTGAGGATTGTGGTCATGCATTTGTTGAACTTACTAACATTATTCAGGTAAACGCGTAAAACGTGTTTTAACCTGGTAATCTTGGTAGTCAGGTAGTTAACATTTTGGCCGATCATTTATGATTGTATTTAACGAGGGCAAACGCTGCTACTTAATTTTGCAGACCATCACACCAGCAATATACGTTCCTTGTTGAGACCACCTGTAATCTTAAATGTTATACTTTCCCTATATATGGCACTGACTTAAACAGACCAGCTATACGAGACGTCTTGGAAGAAATAGCTACCCGACTACTTTAATAATTAAAGGGGGTATGAGCTTCATGTGTGCTATAATATTACCACTTTGATGCAGGGTAATGGTATGCCCTACTTAAATCGATAGCACTACTTCCAGGTTTATCACATCAGATGTGATCAGGTAGCCAAGCTTGCGTTAATGAACCAAAAGAACTGTTACATAGCCCACCAACTTGTACTATCGCCAAAATAACTCCAGGTGTATTCCTGGGGACTTATTCTTTTTTTCCCCTTCGGTTACTCTGTCGATTGTAGCGGTGCATAGTGGTACAGAAACCCATAACCGCAGGATAACCGTCAGAGGTTATTAGGTAAACGTTTTCTACCCACATATTCCGGGTTACTTGGGGTTCAATAGTAGGTGAGCATTAGGTATGTGGCGCATTTTGTTATCCAGGCAGGGAGCATGTCATCGTATGTCACATAAAACCCCAATCAGCGCAAGCTCAATTTGGCGCCCTTGCCTTAGTGGAGAGAGGGGAGATGATACGATTATAGATCCGGGAAGGATGGGTGAGAAAGGGAACTAGAGAAAGATACGGAAGGGAAGAGAAAAAAATGGGTAAAGAGGGATAGAGAGGGGGGGGGGGCGTATAGACAGTAGAGAGGGGAGATTAGGCGACAAGGAATGATGTGAAACCTTGCTATGAAACAAACGCCATAGTTCCCCTGCTTCGATGGTCAAAACATCGTGCTTGATTGATGCTGGTTTCAGAAGGAAAATGTCAAATTAAAGATCTTAGGTCCTATTTATCATGCTATTTATGGCGGTGTCTAATTTTTATTGACAAAAAAGAGACTGAACATACGCATTTTTTAAGTCTGTTTAATAATTCAATAAACAGGGGTATAGCGAGAAAAAAAATATCTACAAATCATGAAGCTACACAGACAAATATATTTTTCAACACAAAAAGGAAAGAGAGAGAGAGGGCAAGAGGAAGATTTGATGAGGGAGGGTATGCAATATAGACAGGTTTATTCCTGGCATACCAAAGTAAATATCCTACTGTGAGAAATCAAATGAAAAATATGGAATAGAAATTGTCCTTAGGGACGCTGGTCAAAGCATTTTAATTGCATTCATGTCGTATCGGTCACGAATCCAAGACGGCTGTTCTATTCAAGTGTTCATTCCAGGAATGAGCAATATAATCCCAGGAAATGATCACCAATGAATCAATATGTACCATACCACTACCCCCTATTCCTTTGTTTTTTCTCACCTTCCATGTAGTATTTTATGGTGGTTCTAATTTGTCGACATTTATTTTCACTCTTATATTTCAGGTAATTATTTCGTAGAAAGGAAATACATTAATCTTAGAGATACGATGTGAAAATACTATAGGTTTCTAGTGTTGTAACATGTAGGCAAGCACGGTCAGTGGAACTGTTTAGCTGTATAACATGCACATAAAGAATATGTCTGCAGTTTTATCATTTCAAATACTATGACGTTGCATTGCATTGCAATATCTTTAATGGAAATATTTCCACCATTTTTATCATCAATAACTACAATAACATTATTATTTATTTACTTGACAACCAAACAATTTTCAAAACAATGACCCAGTTAGGTCATCAATATGAATGTATAATCAAAGCAGGGAAGTACGGTAGGTTACCCCGATCAAAGCCACACTTTTTACGTCACTCCTGGTAGACTTTTTTTGAAATTATAACATAGTTTTATTGCGTAGAAGCAGGAGAGTGGGAGATTACTTCTTTGGTAGAAGAGTATTTTGTGTGAAGAATATCTCAGCTTAAACAGCGTAAATCTTTACAAAAAATAGAAATTAAACAGATCGAGAGAAAAAATAGCCGAAAATCAGTTGAGAGAAAGTGTATCGAATGGAAAACTCAGAACTTTTTTCTTGATATTTTCGCTATTTATTTCAAAACCGTAACCCCTTTGTCGATCGTAAGCGTGTTTGGCATCGTAAAGGCACAATTTCATTAGCCAAATCATAATGTTATGCCTGTTCTTTCCTTTATAAGTGTATTGCCACCCCACCCCGATCCTCCCCTCCGCTCCCCTCCCGAGCATCAAAAAATCCAATTCAAACCAATATCTGCAATGAACGTTCTCTAGGGGAATAATGTTGACGAGATTTTACAAAATGGATGAGCGTTCGATGAAAACTTAACATCATGCGTAATTTCACTACTCCAAGTGTTTTCAATACTGAATTAACGGAAGAGTTGACATGCAATTTATTCCCTGCTTCCTGTTCAGTACCAAATCAAATGTGAAAAGGGCGCTTCCGGTAGAATATTTGTGTCGCAAACGAAAGTTTCCTTTACCAATTCAGTTGAAGTAAAAGATAAACTGTGCATTGAAATATAAGTCATCATCCGGAAATTTGTCATAATGAATTGCCGTCATTATTCACAGTCAGCATGCCTTAAGTCTAAAGTACAGTTGATTGGATAAAGGTAATAAGCACGACTTAGAGCAAGGTCGTTCACACCAGAAGATGTTACAGTGGTTGGCCATCTTTAACTAAACTCTGTCATCTACTCAATAACCCCAAATTCGAGGTAATGGCATTTTGATCAAGTTTAGAATGTAAGCAACTTTAATATTGTTCTGTGATGGCAGGTTCAATTCATTCAAATGTTCTGACTTGCCTTTTGGGTTTGTTTCTCTCGCACATAACGTTTTCGCGACGCCACGGACTAATAATGACCGCTAAATGATTGATGTGAGTTTGATATAATGATGTGATACCTCACAATTCCCCAATAGAAGCACAAAATATGTCATGAACACATTATCATTATATATGACCTGACAAATATTTCGGTACCATAATTTTGTGGTATGTTAACGATTGGATGAAATTTTCTTTGCAGTGATGTACATTTCGATTTGCTCCAAAGTAAATCATGACTGGATTGAATGAATACAGATGTCCATAATGGCATAATCCTACAAGGGTTGCATCAAATCCATTTAAAACACGTTTACAATAATTTACATCATAATTATTTAATAAACAAGTTTAACTATCAATTTTCAAGTTAATTTCATCGAAAATGGATTTGCAAACACGTTTACCAACTCATGACATCATTGGCATCTGGATTCAGTCGTTGCATTAATGAAATATTTTTTCCCTTAAATTTTGGATTTGTCAGGTGTCGATATTTTTTTAATTACACCGTACCCATTGAGCTTATGTATTTTTGCACGTCCGTAGAACGGCTTGTAACCAGGGTAAAGCTAACACATTAGATAACGTCTTACCACATGTACCAGACAATGTGTACTAAATATGTTCAAGGTATAAATCCCAACAAATACACATGATTCTAAGACCAGAATTTTAATGCCAGAAGAGAGTATCAACTTTCAAGACTACAACTGCAACTATAACCACAGATTAATGGAAATTAAGTTTGTTGTCAGTACTTTGGTGACAAGAAGTTCCAGTGATAGTCAACGGTTATCTTTGGTGTGTTGGCTTAAATGAATACAAATGTTGCATCTTGCCCTAAAACGGAAAAAAAAAATATTGAGTGATGTATTCAAAAAGAAAACTGATTCAAGCAACAACGAAGCAAACATGGATTCAAGATAGAATCAAGCTATTTCTGTAAAATCTACATCAGCTAAAAATGGCATCTTACAGCTAACCTTAATGAGAGAAACGACGAGATCTTACATCAAAATTAATAAACATTTATTCATAATAGAATAATATATCACCCGATTTACTCTTTGTTCTTTCTTTCTCTCATTTATTTTCTTGTTTGTTTAAATTTTAGAAGGTCCAAGGGACCCAAAGCCCCCATCCAATTCCACCTGTAAGCGAGTTCTGACATCCTCTGGAAATATTAAATATTCCCCCTTTATGTTTAATTTAAATGTACAAAGTCCGGCCATATACTTAAGTAAATCGACAACATAGGGTTAGTACATATTGAACTCTGTCGTGTGAAATGCTGTGGAGAAGCGTTAATATCGTTGACATCAAAGAGCATATGTCTATACATTCCCTTTAGCACAGATGACTATCTGGTAGACATATAGGGAATCTAGAAATGCACACACTTCCTGCCTCATGGGAAACCCAAGTAGTGGAAGCGAAGTAAATCGCCGAAAGAAGGCGTGAAGACACCCACAGCATGGTGAGAAGCACCAGACCCTTAGGCGAATTCCTGTTCTCAACGCCACGATAACATCGCAAATTTTTCCAAGTGAGTACCGGCGCCGGAATATTTAAAACCATTTTGAAGTTCATTATGTTCTACCCTGCACGGTGCTTGCAATGGGATTAAACCAATTATCAACATTTGGGTCTGGTAGTAATGTAGTTAGGTGACTTTAAGAACAGAAAATTGCACATATCATTTGCGATATGAACAATATATGAATGGCATATGAGAGTTCACCCCGACAATATAATACAGAATATCGGTGTAGTTTGAAAACAATCCATTAAAAAATGTTATAAGGATTTTGGTTTGTGACATCACATGCAAGCTGCTTCCCATATATCGTGTAGTAAAAACAAATCAATAAAATGAACAAAATTCTTTTTCCACTTTGATGTTACTCCATGGTTGCGTGAAACAGTTTTGTGGGAATGAGTGCGTGTGCGACTATTACTTAAATGTAAATAAATTACGGAGCGTCCCGGGTTTCGAGATTGTGAAAGAATATTATTTGGCATGTGCCATCCTTCTTTTAAAGAAAGTTCATGAATAAATCAATCAATCAAATATTGGGGAAAACAAACAAAAGTTTAGAGTACTTCGGTTAAGAGTGCAATAATTTATCTTGAAAACAAAGCACATGCAGGAAATAATTGATAATAACATTTACATGGATTGGGGCATTGCAATGTGTCCTATTCTTAGCATGAATATGATGAAACGTGGAAGAAGAAACGTGTGAGGAGCAGGTGCACAGCTTGAGTAAGACATCCATTTACTTTATATTGCTCTAAGCAAGATATGTCCCTTTTTCTATTTTTTTTTTCTTTCAAGCAAAGTGCAAAAGTTGAACATCATCATGTAATGACGGTGTTTGCTCATAGAGAGAGAGAAAAAAAATAGAAGGATAGAGACAGAGAGCGATCTAGAAAGAAAAAAAAAGGAGTAGAACAGTTTAATACTGAGGCTGGAACAAGATAAAACATTAAAAAGACAAAATAAAATACAAAGCAAGTTGACTGTGCAGATGTTACTGTTCTCTCGGAAGGTCTGTAAATGCGAACGATTTGCGAAGGACGATATAACTTCGCAATTTGATGCGTGGCAAGCATTCGCAAGAATCAGGAGGTTACGGCGTTGAATTTGGTCCATATTATTCCCCCCTCTCTTTCTCATTGTACATGAAATAGCCTTCCTTCAAAATAAATCGCATGGCTAATGATCACGAGCATGCGCATGTTATAAAGAATTTGGCAATTGGGAACAAAGATTAACAAATCCTGATTATTATAAACAAGCTGGTCATGGCCCTTAAGAGTTAAAGTGAATTCTTTGCAACATAACTATACTCACTTTTGCTTCACATGGAGAATCAGCATCAAATGCGTCGATTTCTCGATATTGTTTGTTGTCCATCCAACGGGAGATGGGGGGGGGGGGGTGAGAGACGACCATCTCCTGCATGTTACTGTACATTGTAAACATTTCAAAGTTGGGGTCCCATTGGTAGGTACTATATATATAATATACCAAGCATACTGTACATCTATAATCATAAGCATAACACTTAGAATTACTGGTTGGTGCCGCTTGTCAAAATTCAGTTTGCTGGTAGAGTAATGTCCTGGGAACGGATTCGGTTACTGTTTCGGATTATAGTAGAGTGACTCCATGTCAGGATTTGTGTGCCACGATAAACTTTCATCCATATAATCGTGGTAATGCATAATTTCTGTTTTCACAGTTTATTAAGATTACTAGGAGGTGCGATAGCTCAGTCGGTAGAGCGGGGGATTTGTATTCCGGTGACCCGGGTTCGATTCACACTTGGTGCGCTAGTGCCCTTTGGTAAGGCATTAATCCTCAGTACCAGGTCCTTCGGAGAGGACCTTAAGCCGTCGGTCCTCTGGTTGCTTGCTTACATGCATTCATGCTTTCTTAGCAATCAGGTAAAAAATCACCACCACCAATCTACTATTGAGACCCCAATCTACCCCACGGTCGACTCCTGGGCTCCATGGGTTAATAAACTACGACCCAGTAAACAAAAAGAATCTGAAGATATTTATTATTTTATGTATAACGAATAAAATATATAAATTTATTCCTGAAAATCAATATCAAACACCCAATCTCACTTAAATTTTCTTCTTTTTTGTTTCAATATTTTATTTTTGAACTTTAATTTAAAGATTTCTACAAAGAAAAATTGCGAAAGTATTTTTTTAAATGTATTTCTTTGTTTTTCATTGTTTTATTTCAATGGAAAATATTACAGACCATTTAACAACTAAATTAAACCCTGAACTGATTAAGCAAAGCGATTAGAATGAAAAAAATCACCTTTTCATGAATTTTACTTCCCATATACTTTGTACACAAACTATAACAAAAAGACATTTTCGGCACGACATTGTCTTGTAAAAAAGTCACGTGGTGTCGTGATGCTCTACCCGTAAGTCGCAAAATTTTGTCCCAAAAGTTACGCGAGATTAAAAAAAATAAAAAAATTGTTTGTGTCTATTTCCTTGCGTCTCAGAAATATCGCGCGAATTGTTGAGGGGGCCCATGATGGCCCCCAGTCCTTTTAGGATTTAACATTTTACTTCGAAGTTAATCCGGCATAGTTGCTCACCTTATACATGTAGACAACATATATTACTCTAAGGTCATTTAATCAAAGTTGAGACAATGGCAGAGTGGGATTCGAACTCACCACCATGTGACTATGAATCCAATGCTCTAACCTCTAGACCATACGACGCAAATGAGTAATTATCAAACGTGACTTTTCTCCTTCTAATGTTCTCATATATTGCAGATAAAAAAAAAACGCGTCTTGCTTTCATCAGCCCTTGGGCGGAAATCCCACTGCAGGGGGACGGGGGGGGGGGGCGTGTCTCCCTACACAATATCAAATGTTCCCCCTACTATTTGTGGTCTTTTATGATGATAAGAAATACATTATCCAAAATCGAAATAAAACATGTATTTTACGACGAGATGACCTTACTTTGAGTTTGATAACCTTTTTTTTTGCTTGTCAAATTTTCCATTTTCCAGCCCCTAGTCCCCCTTACCTTTAGGGAGATATTTTAGCCCCTGCATCAGCCTCAATATTACATGTTTATTCAGCAATCTTTCGTTTCTCTAATGAGTCGACACTAATTGTTTTATTATGGGAGTAAGCAGATTGATAATCAGGTTATTTTGGGCCCGATCTATTTGTTGGTGCCTGTGAAGTGCTAGAGGCCATTTGTAATCACAATTAGTTTTAAAACCGAGAAACCAGGAAATAATACCGCGTGATATCTAAATAATGAAGATAAGAGTAGCATGCTGTTTAACAATTGTGAAAGCTTGTTTTTCGAAGTTTTTTTTTTCTTACGGAATGCTTATAAGAATAAAAGAAGGAGATTGGACTAAGGATAGGAAATATAACGATTTCAAGGATTGAGGTGCATGATATTTTCACAACAAAGAATGAAATATATTTATCAAAGTCAGTTTTCAATCTTGATCATAGATCATTTACTATTTTACATCAGATTAAAATACTAAAATACCCGAAGCACAGTTACGCCCTATCTTTAGTCAAAACTCGTTTCTGTGAAGATATATTAGATCACAATCGCAGTATTGTAGAAGCAGGAAGAACTGCATTTGTAACATAAAACTGCCGCCAAACAATTTCTTTCCATTTCCTTCGATGAAATATTCCAGTAAAATTTTGATTTTCAGATAGAATTTCTCTGAATATGTTCGGAAATCATCCGCCGTCCATAAATTTTCCTTTATAATTTAGCGTTGTGAAGGCTGTGTACACAAAGAATGCATGGGCCTAGACAATCTAAAGCGCAAGTCAGCATGAATTTACGGTATTGAAACCCCAGCTATTGCAAACAAATTACCAGGCATATTCTCGTTGAGGTGTGTAAATTCAAGGTTAATGGTGTTATGCACCTTAAGTGCAAGAGATGGATGATATTTGAGAAAAGTGTTTCTCATTCAAACGGATTCGGATGATATGAACAATATGCATATATTTATGTTTATCTCTTATATTTTTTAAAACCTCATTTGTCAACATCATCGAGGTAACAATTAAACCAAATCGAAAATTAAACAAAATGAATGAATAAAGGAAATTAACCAAAAGGGAGAAGTGGAATGATAAGTGTAGATGAAGGAGAAGAAGGAGGAGGAGAAGAAGAAGAACCAGAAGGAGAAAAAGAAGAAGAGAATAAGAGAAAGGAGGAAGGGGAAACAGAAGCAAATCAATACAAATAAAAGAAAGAGAACGACAAGTGAAATCGTACTCGCATACCCTTCCTATAAAAGATTTAATTTGTGTGTATATTGTTTGTAGAAGAGAAACAGAAATGAGGTGGTCACCTGAACCCCGTTGTATAAATGTTACTATTACAGTAAATGTGCCTTCCCCTTGGTATCTTACATGAAACCATTGATTGTGATTGGCTGTGGAGCCTTGTTACCATGGTAGTTACCATTGTCTGGCAAAGCTAACACAATGGTAAATTTGTGTATGAAGCGGGGCCCAGAGGAGAGTATAACTGAGAGAGAGGGAGAGGAAAAGAGAAAGAGAGGAAAAGAGAAAGAGAGAAAAAGAGAGGGAGAGAGATGGGGAAAAAGAGAAGGAGGGGGTGAGAGAGAAATACAAGGGGACAGGTATTCACTTTGGTATTGGCCGTATGGCATGTATGGTGCAATGTTTTGTTCATGTCCGGTTGTTTAAGATCAGTGCGACATTCTACTCTTTGCCTGAAAATCAATTTATGCAAATGATATTCATTTCAAAAGATAACTCGATGAGGTGGAAAAATCGATGACTGAATATTTATCATGTAGATCTCTGAACAACACGTCGTACTTCGGAGGTTTTAGGGAATATAGCGCTTTGTTTCACGAGGAAGTGAACCTTACACAAGCCCCGTCTTAAACAGCATGATTTCAGACGAGATTTAGACGCCATCGAAGGGGGAGGGAACATCGCTTTACCAGAGTAAAGAGTCTTTGCGTCCAACTCGAGTATAGTATCGATCTGACTCAAACGTCAGGTGTGTATTGACTTTTTTCTTCGAGTAAATTTGCGTTGCTCAAGCAGCACGTGCTTAACGTCGTCTAAATGTCTCCATCCGGTAGAAACATTCGTTAAACAAAAAAAGAAGAAGAATATATGCGACGTCCAGGGTAAAACGGGGAAAAGTGGATGGGTGTTTTGTTAAAACAGAGAAGATCAGGCTTTGACAAGTGACATGATGTTTAATACCTCGTGCATAATTCCCAATAACAAGCAGTCAAATTTATCTGACAGACGAAAGCATATAGAATAAATTTAGGGAAAGTGCAAAATAAAGAAAGGGATTACGTGTATGCCCATTACTCTACTATGGAAATGAATATAGTCTTTATAATAATCATCGTAATTACAACAATTTGACTTATATTTAGCCGATCATTTACTTTTTTTACAGCTAGGTTACTGCTTGTAAGTAAAAAAAAACGGTATGGGGGGGGGCTGTCAAGTGGCATGAAAAAAAAGTTTATTTTCCTATTCCTGATAACACAGAAACTAATTTTCTTATTGTAATTTACTTTAGTCTTATATTGTTAAGAATATGCCGTGAATATAACTTAAAAACAATATGCCG
This sequence comes from Lytechinus variegatus, assembly GCF_018143015.1. NCBI lineage: Eukaryota > Metazoa > Echinodermata > Echinoidea > Temnopleuroida > Toxopneustidae > Lytechinus > Lytechinus variegatus. The sequence goes on along the minus strand of NC_054744.1, from coordinate 44,212,467 downwards.
AATAAGCAGAAGAATAATATGAAAAAAGGAATACATAAACCAAAGCAAGTTTTTAAAACACGCATAACATATCCTTAAAAGACGGTTTACGAGATCATATTTTGGCGCCTTCTTTAAAAAAAGACAATGCTGTGAAAAATATTTCCAAATAAAATACATGTATAACGTCGGTTTAATTTGTGAAATACAAAGAAAAAAGGGATGGAGTTCGAATGCACGAACTGACGTATCAACCCCATTAGGAGGAAGATTGCATGTTTACTTTTGAATTTCAGCTTTGATTACGGCGCCGCCATCTGCATATATTTCATATAGAGACAAAGTCTTCTGGGCGAAGGAGGACCATTAGGCTCTTGCTGTGTTTGCGGAGAGGATAAATATACACGAGATAGTTCATTAATTAGTTCAAGCCTTCTCGCTCAGTACATTCTTCCTGAATTAATTTTAGTAAAAAAAAATATTTAAAAAAGGGTGTGCAATAAGAGGACAAAGGCAATCATCAACCAGTTATCCTTAGATTAATTAATTCTCCTTTTGAGTAATAATTAATAAATTGATACTTACGAATTGCATGTAGCTAACCCCCTTGCACATGGCATCACTTATGGGTAAAATTCCAGCAATGTTTGCCGCAGTGGGGATGGTGCACATAACAAGCAGAGCAATATCAGTAACAGCCAGATTAGCGATGAAAAAGTTGGTTATATTTTGCATCTCTCGATGTCGAATAATAATGTAGAGGACAATGGAGTTTCCAGATATTCCGATTACTGTGATGATGGACATGATTAGGGGAACAAGAACTCGACTAACACTTTCAAATCGGGTATGGCTTGGCTCAGGTGACGAGACATCAGTGTCTGTATCAGTCGGCCAGGTAGACCCTGAGAAATCCTCAGCGGTCAAGGTGGTGATGAATGTTGTAAAGTCCGCCATTGTTTTGAAAAGTAAGTGGCAGCGATAGGATGAACCTGATGTGACTACCGCACCGAGTTACTCCAAAAAGTTGCAATGAACCACCCTCTCACGGACGAGGATGCTGAGTGCGACTTTGAGAGTATGACCATCAGTGAGTGTCAGCGGCTCTCCTTTCTTTGCGCGTGTGTCTGTGTGGGTGTTTCAGTTGCTGTGAAAGGCGCGTGTGGATGTGTATGAGCGCGTGTAGCGGTTGGTGCATCTAGTTACTGCACCTGCGCGTAAAACATACCAAATGCTTTCAATGCATGAAGTCTATATAATAACAACAACAACAATAATGATAGTAATAATAATTATACTAATAATATTAATAATAACGGGAATGATATGGACCATTTATATAGCACAGCTACTACATGTATATTTGTATAGTTTACTGTGCTCAATAGTTGTTATCATAATTATTATTACTCCGGCAGTAACCGGCAACCCTATAATATTGGATTAGTGGTTTAATTTCATTTAACCACTTTGAATGTATTTGGTATCATGGATAAGCCTACGGGAAAGAGGGGTTACCAAAATCAGACAACAGCCACAAGCAAATGTGTCTTACTAGTTAATGACAACCACTGTTTTGTTATTCAGGTTTCGTTTCTGTAGGTTGGTAGATAGTTCAATGTCCATATTTACGATCAACAAATCCAAGAAAGACAATTTGAAAATATTGCAAATAATGTAATATTGTATGAAAATTCGGGTGTTCTTTTTTTACCTGTGCCAAATCAAAACCCCCTTACATACTTTCTACTCTTCAAATTGACGTTTGATTTTTAAATGTTATTATTATTGGCGCCCTGGACTATAAGGCATGTCTGCAGCAACAGAAAAAAAACCGAAACGAATTATTCAAAACATTTATTTCTTATTTCGGCATACCTACCTCATACTATGAAGATAATTCAAACCTTACACACACACACACACACACACACACATATACATATTTAAACATTTAATTATACAGTGCGTATCAAAAAAAAATTACACTCAGAAAAAATCCTGTAAAATTATATATGTGTAATATCCTGAAGATTTTTTTCACATTTTAACATTGGTACAGATCCATTTAAGCAAATGACGATATAACTGCCAACAAATATTTCCGCTTGAGTGAGCACCACTTACTTTTGAAAAGTTAGTGAAAAATTATTTGCGCAAAACTTGGAAATAGTTATGCGAATAAAAGTACATCTTAATCATGAAGAACACGTGGAATTTAGCTAGTAAAATTGATTTGATGTTATCTTTTGCATTTTTAAACTTGTTTCCTTGCCCAAAGCACTTCGAAGAGTGCATTGCGCCCCACCCTACTCCCCCACACACTGAGGCTATCTTGACGATATTTGCTTTACACTGAGCTGTGATTTACATGAAATGGCTAAGGCTTCATTTTCATTTTATTAATCATTGTCAAGCTTGGGAAAAGTGTAGAGGAAACAAGTATCAAATTAAAAATGAAATGTAAACCCACTTTAATGACACAAACTAAGTGAAAAATGCTGGAGATGTCTTATGTTCAGATTCAGTTATCCAGCTGGCACACAAAAGGGTAAAGGTTGTGCTTACTAAGTGTTGAAATTTCAATTTTGGTGGCAAAATTGTTTTTATAAAGATAATTCAAACCACACACACACACAAACACACACATATACATATATACATATATATATATATATATTTATATATGCATATACATATAAATATAGATATGGTTTAAATGTAAGGTAAGTATGGCCCTCACAAATATGGATAAAAAAACAAACACAATGCTTGTTTGTCCAAACATGATCCAAGTTTGAATTGGTCCCGACCACAGTTGAGGGCTCCACATATTTTAAAGGCATTTTATTCCATGCATGCGTGTGTGTGTGTGTATGTTGGATGTATGTACGTATTTGTGGGTAATGGCATGTATGTACCGTGTGACTGTAAATAATGTGGATTGATGTAAAGTGAAGCTTCATCAATATGATCATCAATTCTAACATCATTGTTACCATCACATTCATCGACACCGCCTTCTTAAATAGTCCTTCCCAATACCAAGTCATATTAGATACCATCATCAATCTCACCAAGAAAGAAGTGATGTTCTCCCTACTATCATGCATGCCATGTGATCCATTTTGTTTTTTCTTGTTTAACCCTTATCAAGCTATCAAGCGTGTGAACTGCTGTGGAGCTACACGTCGTCCTGGAAGGGCTACTCAAAAGCTGCCGACGGAGTAAAGGATCTTCATTCCTTAACATGCTTAATGAATGTTCTTCGGTTGATGGAAGGCACCGTAGGATGGTAGTAATTAAAATCACTCTTCTGATGAGCTGATATCTGACGGTTCTCGAGTAAAAATAATGAAATCCCTCCCTAAATGCATCGCCGCCTGTGGTGGTGACATTCTACTCACATTACCAGGTATTGGCTTTTAATTGGTTCTTCTGATTGCTCTCTAAAGCAAGGGAAATTTGGTGGGTCGAAAATTTGACAGTATGTACGCCTCAGTGTGGTATATGTCAAAACTAATCACAATTCACGAGAGGGTAAGGAAATTGCACTTGGTATGCTGTTAACACTAGTTCATTTTTTTTTAATCGTAAGGTTAAATGATGCAATATGCGGGATACATTTCAATGTTTTCACAATCATCATCGCCTCTATAAAACTATTGTGAGTGCTATATTTATAAATTAACCGGTGTGTTGGCTCAGTTGGTAGAGCGACCGTATCACAACCGGGAGGTCGGGGTTCAAACCCCGGCCGCGTCAGACCTTAAGACGTTAAAAGATGGGAGTTGCTGCTACCCTGTTTGGCGTTCAACGATTAAAGGGATAGAGCCTCGTCGATCTGGCGCTGCACTGTGGCTGCCGGGCCCATAAACAATTGGGCAAAGCAAATTTTCGGAGTATTTCATTTCATGTCTATTTCGAACAATGAATTATGGATTTTCATTTTCGGATTTTCAAATGATTTCATTTCGTTTAATAATGAAACCATTATATACTACTACTACTACTACTACTACTACTACTACTACTACTACTACTACTACTACTACTACTACTACTACTACTACTACTACTACTACTACTACATGTACTACTACTACTACTACTACTACTACTACTACTACTACTACTACTACTACTACTACTACTACTACTTCTACTGCTCTACTACTACTACCACTACTACCACCATCACTACTACCACTACTACAACCGGACATGGTGGCCCAGTGGTAGAGCGTCCGCCTCATGAACGGGAGGTCGTGGGATCGATCCTCGGCCGAGTCATACCAAATACTTATAAAAATGGGACCTTCTGCCTTCTTGCTAGTCGCTCAGCATTTAGATTGGAGAAGGGTAATAATAACATATAATGTTATGCATGTTATGCAGGGCCCGCTGGTAGAGCAGTTTCCTAACTGAAGTGGCTACCCTGGGTAAATAAAACGTTAATATTATTATTATTATTATTAACTTCTAATGCTAATGCTAATTCTACAGTATACTACTACTACTACATTACTACGTGGAGCGTTGTGGCCCAGTGGATAAGTCTTCTGACTTTGAAACAGAGGGTGGTGGGTTCGAATCCCAGCCATGACGCAATTTCCTTCAGCAAGAAATTTATCCACGTTGTGCTGCACTCGACCCAGGTGAGGTGAATCGGTACCCGGCAGAATTAATTCCTTGAATGCATAAGCGCTGAAAGGCAGCTCGGGCTAATGCCGGGGTAATAATAATAATAATAATAACAACGCACCTCGGAATAGAATATTTCTAGATAGATGGCGCTATATAAATGCCTATTATTATTATTACTACTACTACTACTACTACTACTACTACCCCAAATCAAAACTGGAATTTCAAACCACATCTCTTTAAAATGTTTTTTTTTTAGTATCATTCTTTATTCATGGCGTTTTAAATGTAACCGATTGATCTAATAAACTATTATAAATATTATATTTAATAAACTATTATTATAATTACTACTACTACTACTACTACTATCCCTAATCAAAACTGGAATTTCAAACCACATCTCTTTAAAATGTTTTTTTTTAGTATTATTCTTTATTCATGGCGTTTTAAATGTAACCGATTGATTTAATGAACTATATCACATTCTGTTTTCGTATTTTTCCCACTTCATGGCTCAATATTTTTTTTTAATTATTTATTTATTTTATTCAACTTTTAATTTTATTATTTATTTATGTTATTTATTTATTTAATTATTTACTTCTCTTTTTTTTTTTGGGGGGGGGTGGGTTGTTATAACCATTTGCAGCCGAAGAATATTTTTAATTCGTTAAGTTTACAATTGGCACGCCAGAAATTTGTTAATGTTAGCCCAGGTTTAACTGAACCACCACCAAATGAGTCCAAACGCTTAAAAACATTTGTGCAGTGTTTTTTTTTTTTTCTTTTAAAATAATTTTATTAATAAAAAATCACATGTAATAGTTACATAAAATGTAATCAATGTCATACAAAGCATGAAATATTTTCTTCAACAATACTGTTTTCAAATATACACAAATGTTTACTTTTACAACGCTTCTCTATTTCTAAACGATTACAAATCAACCTTTTGAATAAACAAAGTATTCCAAAATCATGAATTCTACAATTCCGACTTTCTGTTCGAATAAAAATTGAATAAATAGCATACCTTGCATACATGATTAGAAGATTCAAAACTCTATGCTTTTTGTTTCGTAACTCATATCCTTTTATCAGAGTAGCAACATTAAAATCAAAATTAATGCCTACAACTTCATACACAATGCTACTAAATTGTTTCCAGAATAATTGTGTTTTTTTACAAGTCACAAATAAATGTACGCTGTCTTGAATTTCATTGTCATGTGAACATAAAGGATTATCTATTAACTTCCATTTATACAAATTATATCTATGGGGTAAAATATTGTGTAATAACTTATAATTAAACTCTGTTATTCTATTTTCTTTGACAGTTTGTAAATTAAATAACCATACAGATTTCCAATCAATCTCTTCTTGTAAAATATTTTCCCATCTTTCTTCAGCTTTAGGTTTAATACTTATCTTATTCAAAATCATGGTGTAAAATAACTTTGAACCTCTTTTCCTATTTACATTCATCAAAACATTCTGTGTAATATCTTCACTCTTAGGTTGCAGAATCTCAAAATATAACTCAAACTTATTTCTTTTCCAAACATTTGGTATGGCATTCATTAGAATGTTATACTCTTGAAAAAGACTTGCATGCTTTTTTCGAAATAAACCTTCCATTTCCTTTAATGATTTGAATTTGGAATCTAAAATAATGTCTTTTACCTTAAGAATTCCAATATCGAACCATCTTTTAAAAAACAATATATTTCCATTGTGATCTTTTATTTTCGAATTAAACCACAGATTTTCCTTCTCGATCTGGATATTCTGAAAACCTGATTTATCTTGAACAGTTTGCTTAAATTTAAACCAAGCGTAAATGATCGCTTTATAATAATATGGCATTTTTATTTTGTCTATATGTACTTTAATTTCTTTTTCTGTACAATTACTATGTAATACAAAATCAAATCCTCCATATTGAGAAAGATAACTATCAATAATTGTACTAAATTTTGATTCTTTGTTATTATAGTAATACAAAATCCACTTCAATAAAAAGCTTTGGAGTAACATATTCAAATCTACCATTTTGAGTCCACCTAGATCACATTGCTTACAAACAACCTTTCTCTTTACTTTATCAATCTTTCCATTCCAAAGAAAAGAGAACAATAAGGAAGTTAAAAGCTTTACAACCTTCTCTGGCATTTTAATCATTTGAGCATTATACAAAATTTGAGAGATAAGAAATGTTTTGATTACAAGGATTTTTCCTATTAAAGTTAGGTGACGTGCATTCCATGATTTAATCAAACGTTCTACTTTCAATATTTTTGAGCTCCAGTTCAAATCGGAGAGATTTTGTTCATCTCCTCCAAAATAAACGCCTAAAATTTTGACATTTGAATTAGTCCAAGGAATGTTTTTGACGTTTTCATTAACTGAACCATCTTTTAGATTTATTATGGAACATTTTGTTTTATTCAAATACAATCCTGAAAAAGAACTATACTTTTCTACCTCGTTAATAGCTTTGTGTAAAGCAAGAGTATCATTAACGAATATCGATGCATCGTCTGCAAACTGCAAAATTTTGATTTCAACTGATTTAAAAAGTTTGATACCTGTAATTTCTGGGTCATTTCTTATCTTGACAGCTAATACTTCTGCAGCCAGAATAAAAAGCAATGCCGAAAGGGGGCACCCTTGGCGCACACCTCTCGATATACTAATATTTTCTGTTAGCCATCCGTTTATGTTAACAGAACTTTTTACATTATTATAAAAAGTTTTAACCCATCTGCAAAAATCATCTTTAAATCCATATCTTTGCAAACATTCAAATAAAAAATCTCGACTGAGGCAATCAAAGGCTTTTCTAAAATCGGTCAGTAACGCTATTCCTCCTTTGGCATGGTTTTTAACGTAATAGAATATATCATCAATTAATCTAACGTTTTCAGCTATACTTCTTCCTTTTATATAACCTACCTGGTTATCTGAAATTAATGTAAATATAACCTTTTGCAATCTTTGAGCAATAACTGAGGCTGCAATTTTATAATCATAGTTTAGGAGGGAAATAGGTCTCCAATTTTCCAATCTAGATTTGTCACCTTTTTTGTACAATAATTTTATAATGGCTTGTCTTTGGGAGTTTGATAATTCGTTACACTCAAAACTTTCATTTAAAGCAGGCAAAAGTAGAACTTTAATTTCTGTCCAAAATATTTGATAAAATTCTATATTGAAACCATCACTCCCTGGTGACTTATTTTTTTCAAAATCAAATACAGCTTTTTTGCACTCTGATTCAGATAAAATTCCCTCACACATATCAGCTAAATCGCTAGATAACTTTGGAAGTTGTAAATCAAGAAAATATTCTGCCAAGTCTTGACATTCTTTTGACTTATATAATTCTGAATAATATTTATACACATACTTTCTAATGTGTTGCTGATTTTTTATGCTTTTACCTTTATCGTTACGTAATAACAAAATAGAATTATTATCAATATTTCTCTTTTCTAATGACATAAAATACCTTGAGCACCTTTCACCTTCCTCAAACCAATTTACTCTTGACCTAATAATTGAACCCATACATTTTTGTTTATATATTTTTTCTAATTGTTCAGTAGTCTGTTCATAATCTTTTATAATCTCTTCATTGTTATCATTTTTTGAGTTCCAAATTTTTTCGTTCAGCTTTAAGAGTTTTTCTTCTAATATGCCTTCGTCCTTTTCTTCTTTTTTCTTATGTTTTGCATATCTAATGGAGTATTCTCGTATTCTTATTTTGCACAATTCCCAGGTTTGACGCCAGGACATTGATAATTCTGTCTTTTCACGGACTAGATCGCCTATGATTTGTCTAACCTCTTCACAATAATCATTGTTTGTTAATAAATTTGTATTCAATTTCCAAACACCTGGACCTTTATTCGTTCCATTAATTTTGATTGTAATGGTGATAGCGTTATGGTCACCATTGACTACTGGTCTTATATCAGTTTTAAGTACTTTACTTCTTAAATCTTTACTAATTAATATCATATCAATTCTTGATGATATTTGCAAGTATTTATTACGCCACGTAAATTGTCTTTTATCGACGTGAACCTTTCTCCAAATATCGATGAGATACATTTTTTTCATAAGCTGTTTTAGGGAACAAGGAGTTTTGTATTTGCTTCTTACATTAAATGTGTCAATACTTGGATTTAATACGCAGTTGAAGTCTCCGCATAAAATTAAATGTGATTTTTCGTCATCTGGACAAAACTTTTGTTTCAATATATTGTAAACATCTCTGAAAAATGCCTCTCTTTTTAAATGGATATTTGGTGCGTAAATATTAACAACTACGTATTTAATCGATTGTATTTCACATTCTACAATAAGGAACCTTCCAGCACAATCTTTATGTTCTGATCTATATTTTATCTCAGTCTGTCTTTTAAGCAATATTGCTACCCCACGTGCGTTAGTATTGCCGTGGCTGAAAAACACCGGACCATTCCACTCATTTCGTATAATGTTTTCGATATCTTTAGTCCAATGAGTTTCCTGAATTAAAACGAAATCAGCAGTTTGTTTTTTAAACCATTTAAAACACATTTGTCGTTTCAATTTGTTTCGTAGTCCGTTACAATTCTGGGAAATTGCTAAAATGGACGTAGTCATGTTTTAAATGTTCTTCGTTAGCGTTCCATCATTCATCATCCTTTCATCACAACTTTTTTCCATTTTTTCGTTTTCGCTTTTTACATTTTCGAGCACGATGTGGATCAGCAATCGCTTGATTTACTGCGTCTACTGTAGCTTCAGTGAGCTCATCCTCGGTGTTTACTTCTGATTCATCTGATTCAGAGGAGGAAGATCGCTCAATGTATTGTGTGATCTTACTTTGGCCACCAATGGTTGGCGCGCTGTTGCTACGCGATCTGAACTCGGCCAAAGCTCTTACGACTTGACGAGACTCGTGACTGACCGCCGTAGGCTGTCGAAAATCGCGACTCTTGCCTTTTGTCGCCGTTTTCGATCGCGTTAGGGGTGCCGATGACGTAACACTGGGGGGTGTGGCCGATTCAAGCGTTGCTACCGGATCGCGTGTGGATATCTGTGAAGTGGTATAAGGTGTTCCTGTTTGCGTGGTTACCATCATAACTTCAGCTGAGCCGTCTGCTCGGAATGCGTTTGTCTTCGGAGTGGGTTGTTCTGCTTCGGGGCACCTACTTTGCATGTGACCTGGTTTTTTGCAAGACCTGCAAACTACTTCATGGCTACATTTGGAGCGATGGTGCCCCTCTTTTAGACAATGGGAACAAATGACCTCTCTCTGTGCATCAGGTTGCCCGGCATGGAATGCGCGGGCTTTGAAGCTCTGAAAGCGCATAAATCTCGGGAGGGGCTGGGGAGGGGGGTCGATGTAAACAACTCGGTCTCCTGTGAAACATTGGGTTAATTTTCCATCAACTCGGAGTTTGGGATACATTATGGGACCATTGATTTTCAGATTCATCCTTTCAAACTCATCTGAAATGACGTTCTCGTGAACTGATAAAGGAATGTCCTTTATCGTGACGCGGAGAGCGTTGTCTGCTTGATGTGGTAGAAAGGGGTTCTTGTCGTACACTCTAACAGAAGTGTTTCTAATTTGCATACCTTCTGTGATCAGTCTAATTCTGTTTTGGCGTTCGTTTATGTACAGGCGCCAGAGTCCCCCTACTTTCTGGATCCCATGAATATCTTTGGATTCAACTGTCTTACAGATAGCTTTATACATTTCTTCTAGCTCTACCCTTCTTTCACCAGGAATGTTATTATGCATCACGAAAACTGGCTTACCTTGCCCCTCATTCGGGACTTGTGGTGGCGCCGCCACAGATGCGTAGTTTGTAGCATGCATGATGTTTTACAACGTAGCAGTCCAAGTCTCCAATATTGGCCAGTCGAGGTGAAATTTCGTATCTCGAAATATGTCAATATACTGTTATTAATGGCTATTTACATCAAAGTAGATGATAACTTCATATATGACAAACTTACAGATGAGTTTCACAGTAGAATATGTTCGGTTCTTCAGGTTGAAAATCACAAAATTAGATCAGTTTCGGGAGCGAGAAATCAGTCGCGTGCAACTGTTTACTGAGCGCCCTCTATATGCAGTGTTATTCGTATGAACACAGACGCTGATAAAATCATTTTGACATTGACATGGTAGAACTATTTTTTTTTAATTTACAAAGTGGATGCATGTCGTTACCGCCAAAAATCTAAACAGTGTAATCCTATGTAAATAATCTTTGGCATTGAAATATGACGTGTTTTGTGACTTTAAAAATAACTAGATACGCATTGAGAGTTGAATTTAACCATGGATCTGAAGGATGTAAACTAAAGATTGTGTTTTACCTGATACTAGATATACCGATTTTACATTCGATCGGGAGCCCAATGAAATTAAGATATTGCGTATTATTTTTAATCATGTAAAATCCCTTCTTGAGCATTGAATTGGGTGGAAATTTGAGAATATGATTTTGTCAGTAGTTTTCGCATATTCAATAACTAAATCTGAAAAGTACTTGCTTATAAAGTAGTTTATATGAAATAGAAATAGAAATGTTGCCGATAGATGGCGCTAAATGTCAAATCCTCGTCCTAACGGATGGAAAAAAGTAAAAGATGAAACAAAAATCAGTAAAAAAAAACCCCACATCAATTGAATCTTACCTTTTGTAATGTTGGATTTTACTTGACTCTTATTCACTTTCCTGAACATCTGCTGAATCTTTAGGAAGGCTTTAACTTTAACGCAATAACACTATGAGGCAGAATAACTAGATTGCGTCTGTGAGCGTGAATCCCACTCTTCGACATTTTCCGAAGTTTGGAATACAAACAGAATGATGGAAAATGCTGGGTAGTCACAATCTAAGACACCGCGCAGGCTTCGTTAAGGAAACCTTTGCACATTTTATTATTATGTGCGTGAGAGAAAATGCTACTTCATTACTTTAACCATGCAGGGGGTTAAAGTGACTGGTTAACATTGGTTTGACTTTAAAAAATCTGTGCTAGAAGGTCACACTTGTCATCTGTGTCTGTGATATGTTACAAAAATGAAGCCCAGAAAAAATTGCGTCCGAGAATCATTATTAAGTGCTTCAAAAAGTGAAATATAAAGTGACCGGAAACACCATCTTAATTTCATCCAATACACTTATGTTTAGTATTTAGGCGTCTACAAGACACCTATTTACAAAATCGTTGTTTGCCTTGTAGTCTTAGCTTTTCATTCTCAATAATGGTTGTTTTCAGGGTTCATTAGTTCTAATATATGCACTTGTACACATGTTTCATTTTGGTTTGAGAATTTTTTAAATCGACTGCTCACAAAGTTAAACAATACCTTTAACATAAATCGTAAAAAAAATAGGCAAATTGGGTTTCATCGCACGCTGAGGGTACATTTCACTATTCTACCATCTACAAAGGGAATAATAATTAAACGACGTCGACGTAACCAGGTCCAATTCAATCTGGCGCCAGGATGTGTTTGAAGTGAATGGGTTGGTTAGACAAGGTGGCGCACGCTTATGTAACATGACACTTACTTCTAATTAGGATGTGTACTCACTCCTAATAGTAGGAATGTTTAATCTCGTCTCGTATGAAATGGGAACTGAATAGTCTCTTCATTAACATGGATGATATGAACCATAAATTGAAAAGAAAAAAAATCAAATGTACAGAACATGAATACGATCTGATCTTGGGCTTTCGTGGTTGTTGTTAGGTTTTCAGACGCCTGCTTGCTATTTAGGCGTTTCGGATTTATCTTAAATCTATCCTATCTGGAGATACCTGGGGGACAGAATGATTCAGCTTGCGTTTCGCCTCCCGGTCCAGGTGTCGCAAAACAAATAATGATAGTAGTGATCATGATGATGATACGTGTTATAATAATATTAATAATCAATCTTCTTCTTCTCGGGTCACTACACAGTGGAGGGTACAAGATCTGGCTTTGAGGTTTAACGACTCTAGATTTTCTTGCAGGGCACATCTTTGGTAGGAGGGGCAGACATAAAAGTTTTTTTTTCGCCTGATCCTCCCCACACTCGCTGTCATTATCTTTATCTATGTTGTAGTCCTATTTCTTTGCACCGTCCTTTTCCAGACCGTAGGCGAGTAAGACATAACCACTTTGGTCATTCCTCATTTTAACCTAGGGGAGTGATTCGCGAGGTCCCTATAGGAAAGCTTGTGCGTCACAGACTGAATATGCTTGGACCGTAGGTTGACCCTTTGATTGTGAGCAGAGCCACTGAGGGACTCAGTCGAGTGAAGAAAGCTATGTCTTGATTTGCGTCCCTTTGTGCAGGGTCATGGTTGTAGAGTGGGTGAAGAGGGTTATTCTCTTGTTTGGATCGCATCTGTTACCCATTTCATGTTGGCAAGCTTCTTCAGGATGCTGTTCCTTGCTCCAACTTTAGACTTTGTTCTTTGTATGCAAGAGAGCGGTCAAGGGTGACACCGAGGTAGACAGGCTTGCTGATTAGTACCCAACCATTTCCCAAACCATCCGACCCTTAGTCTCCGGTCTGCATCTCTGTTCTTAATGTGGGTGGACAAGACTGAGTTGGGTTTTCTCTGGATTTGCCCGGAGATTATTTGCAGCATAGTAAGGGGTCAGGCCTGCCAGCGCATCGCTGAGGGCTTTTCCCACCTTTTTAAAGGACTGATTCTTCAAAGCAGTGTAAAGGTCATCAGCGTACAAGTAGCTCTTAGTACTTAGTGGATTAGTTGGTCATTCGCAGCCATGGCTTGTTTCCTTCAGCAAGAAATGTATACATTTACTGTGCTGCACTCAACCCACATGGGTAGCCGGTAGGAAGAAATACTCGAGCGCCCGATCAAGGTACCCGTGCTAAAGCCCGGGTTATATAACATAATCATGTTCAGCAGGGTCCGCCAGAAAAACAGTTTTCGGAACTGAGGTGGCTACTTTGGGTAGAATAAAGCGTTATTATTATTCGTGTAGTTATTAAAGAGGAATGGGGCAAGGACCTTTCCTTGTGGGAGACCAATTTTCTGCCTCCGCCATCTGCTGCTGAAACCACCAAGTTTCACCAAAAAACCCTGTCGTGCATGTTCTGTACTGATAGTAATACTAATAATAATGATAATAATAATTGTAATAGCAACAATAATGATAAAAGATAATAATAATCGCAATAATAACAAGAATAGGAATAATGATGTTTTGATGCCAGAATGATATTGGACATTGAATTAGTTACTGAGGAATAAATATTGAGATAAACACAGTCATATTAACTTACTCTTACAAGCATGCGTGTGTTGCAAGATGGTACGCGCGCAAGCCATTATTTATTATAAAGTTATTTTCAATTTACAATGAGAGTTAAAAAAAACTACCTTTATAACAACCCTTTACTCAAAAGAAGAGATGAATTTTTAAATTATTTGTTTGCAGTGGCGTATATAAGGAGAGAGGGCTTTAGGGCACTTTTGCCCCACCCCATTTTTGAAGACTATTTAAAAAGGGGAAAAAGAGTAAAGATAAGAAAACTGTCAGTTATTATTATATTAATCAACCCATATTAAGAACCCTAGAATTTCGGGAAATAAAATGTTTTTTTCTCGGGGAAAATGAGCCAATGCCACGGCAACAGGGAAGTTGCAACATTGATATCTACATGTATCATTTAAATATAAATTATCATTACCCTAATGAATTCATACAGGACACTTATTAATATTTGTTCCAAATTAAATGGGAGGGTCAGACCTTACGAATATAGATTAAGTTATCTATTATTGTATTTTCCACTTGTCAATCATGTTGATGATGATGATGCACAGCATATGTATAGCACCATATATCTGTCAAAGACATTCAAAGGCGCATAGGAGGAGCCAGCCAATCTGGGTCGCCTACAAGGGCGCGCACACAGAACTGTGACCCGCAGGTCTCTCCATTTGATTAATGGTTGGTGAGTGCAGGTGGACCGCTACACCGGTGTTTCCCCCTACACTTATTCGAATAGTTCAGTGGGTTCTTAACGTACAAAGGTGGTGATTCTCCTGTACAGGGGGCCTCCATTTAACGTCATATCCGAGGGACGGAGTGTTTTCAACTTTAACATAGCCTGCATATATGCAACAGGGAAGAGACGTTTACACACAACGCACTGGCTTCAGTCATCCGCCTGGGGTGGACTCGAACCCACGATCTTTGGTTCGACGGGCAGACCCTTTTCTGACTGAGCCAACTTCGCTCTAATGTTATATTTTAGATGTTATTTCGTTGCCATGGCAAACACTTTACATGTAATTTATACATTTAACAACAAGCATATCTATGTTAAGCACCCTAGGGGAAATGAAATGATAATCGGATTCGCTATTTTGTATCAAAATTTATACTTTTCAAGGGGTGAATAAGGTGTTGCCATGGCAACGGGTCAATACGAAATATTTTGGTGATGTTAGATATTTGTAAATTTCATTTGTATTGAATTTGGTAAATCACATCATGTTTAATTACTATGAACAGATGTTATTTTTGAATAAAAATGATTTGTTGCCATGGCACCAGTCAAAATGGCATCTACCTCCCATCTTTGAGATAAATCTAATGCCATATACTAGTAATTGTGAAAGCTTCATGCTTTAGCCATACTTTGCACAATTGTTGTGATTTTCAGAGCTTAACCACTGTACTCTTATAACACACATTGCTCAAAATAATCACAACAACTTCAGGAGAAATTCAAGACAGCAACAAATAATACTGTACAGTCATTGATCAAAGTGTGTTGTTTAATATTTTATTACATTTTTTCTGTCATAACACCCATAGAGCAAAGCATTTGGACACATTTTTCATATAGCTCTGATAATATATAAAAAAGTAAAAATTATACAATCAAAGTAAACTTTCTTCGATATATTCACCCCGACAATATTTTAATCAAATTTAATTTTGATTAAACTGTTAAATGGAGAAAATTCGCTTTATAAAATAGCACAACCCCTATCATCGGATTCCAGATTGACCTACATTCTAAAAATAAAGGGTAAAATGCTCCATGAGGGTAATTGTGTCCAAACAACTTTGGACATTTTGGGAGGCATTTGATTTATCTAGTGTGATGAAAATTTACCCATTGTAAAGAAATTGCTGCTTATTTTGCAACCTTACAATCCAATATGCTTTGAAAAAGTCTGCCCCAAGTTGGTTATACAAATAATTACCCTCGTGCTGGTTAATATTTTACCCAATATTCTTTTTACCATGTTTACGGTGTACTTCGATAGATTAAAATATATTGATATGGCAATTATGGCTGCGTTTCCCGTCCAGACTAAACATATTGAACTTATTTCCAGATAATTAGCGCTCAGGGTTAGTGTAAGTCCATATGTTCAGGAATCTGACAAATCCAAAGAACTCCAAAAAAGTTTGATCGGTGTGAATTTGCAAATATCATCAAATACAGTGTGTATTCATTATGTTGTTTCATCTTGACCCTTTATGTATAAATCGACCCATTGTTATGATACGAAAAAGAAAAATGTGTGATTTTTTATTCAATAACAGATGACATTTTGAATGCAACGCTTAGTTAATAACCCTGGAAAGAACAGCGTATGTTTGATTTTTGTCAATATATTCCACTATCATGACTATAAGACAAACAGTTTTACACCATCAAATAACTCACATCATGCAATGTGAAGAATGTTTTCTAATGTGGTCACCTCTATTATAGAGAGAGGTTCGCATGATAATTTTCTTTTTGCATATGAGATGCATAAGATTACATTTGAGTGTGAATGCAAGCTGTGTTCCACATTTTAAACACATTACACAGTATTTGTCATGATTCGCCCCCTGATCATCTGGTCTAGCATGTCTAGTAGTGTCAGCAACACAAGGGATTGATTCCTATAAGGCTTCCATTTACTGCGTGCCTCAGAGCCTTGTCAAACGACACCAATTCTGCAGGAATATTCAAACCTTGTCAAAGATAATCAAAATACAAACAGAACACAACCCCACTACATTAATTATTGGATAACTTGAATGAAGCCCGTTATGGGATATACGACGTCAGTCATCACTTACCTAGACACATTTTAACAATAATTTTCCAACTTTATACGGATTCTCGCAAGAAAATATTTACAACCATATAAACAATACCAGTTGCTTCGAAAGTAATAGACCAACTTTAACTCAAGCAAATAAAAGTATACTTCTTGATGAAAGAGGCAGACTACAACATTTAGAAGACTTGATATAAGGACCTTAATTTCACATTTTAGTCATTCGACTATGATTTTAAATTCGAAAAGCAACCAAAAACATTGCTTATTTGCCTTGTGTATTTTAACAAATTACTGTGGTAGAACCGCATAATAAAACTTATTTAACATATTGATCATATATTATAGATGGCAAACAAACGTGAAATTTGTTGAAAAACAATTGCTTAATAAGTGACTAGAATACATGGCAAATACAACAGTGAGTGTGATCTGATATGTAATTGCAATTGTAATAAATTCAGGAAATCCATTCATATTCTTCAACAACAAAAAAATAAAAACATACTATATCGAGTAACAGTAATCAATATCCATGAGCACATTTATGTGGAAAGTTCCCCCCCCCCCAAAAAAATCAAACAAAACAAAACAATCGTCGGAGCATGGCGTATACACATTGCGACCTGTTGACACGTGCGATTTGAAATATTTTACGAAAAGGTATCCACATTACGTGAATTGAATATCAAGTCAGGTCTCACATAGAGGTTTATAGATTATGATATCTCTATTTTTCTGAAAGTTAACCCCCATTCATCTTTAAACAAGCTTGTAACACATGACCTCTATTATACCTCCAACGGGTGATCTTGTCTATGTTATCATACAGTGCGAATCAAAACAAGTTTACACTTAAATATTATATTTGATAAACGATTGCAAGAAATGATAGATACCCTTTCGAAAACATAGACCCCAATATACATTTATGATGACATAATTAGATACAATGATATACGTGCTGGTGTTTCCATAAAAAGAAAAACGAGTCGATTGATTTTTTTTTGGTTATACTTCGTAATTCCGAAACACGCAATTTGTCTATACCTCGATGTTCGTAAATCCGAAAACGTAAAACGGTTCGTTAATCCGAACATTTGTGGTGTTATTCCGAAGGTTCGATAATCCGAAAATGAAATAAGGTTCGATGTTCCGAAGATTCGTTAATTTGAAAACGAAATAAAGTTCGTTGTTCCGAAGGTTCGTTAGTCCGAAAACGAAATAAGGTTCGTTGTTCCGAAGTTTCGTTAATTCGAAAACGAAATAAAGTTCGTTGTTCCGAAGGTTCGTTAGTCCGAAAACGAAATAAGGTTCGTTAATCATTACGTTTTCGGACTAACGAACCTTCGGAATTACGAACCTCATTTCGTTTTCGGATTAACGAACCTTAGGAATTACGAACCTCACTATGTTTTCAGTCTAACGAACCTTCGGAATTACGAACCTCATTTTGTTTTTGGATTAACGAACCTTAGGAATTACGAACCTCAATCTGTTTTCGGACTAACGAACCTTCGGAATTTCGAACCTCATTTCGTTTTTGGACTAACGATCCTTCGGAATTACGAACCTTCGGAAATACGAACCTTCGGAAATACGAACCTTCGGAATATCCGTACCTTCGGAATAACGAAGCTTCGGAAATACGAATGTATGCGGATTTTTTTTTATGTTCACGAAGAATGTCACGACAATTTCTATCGTATTTCAATTTTTAATAGTTGAACAGCCTTAGTTGGTGTGTTATATTCTCATGAAAGTCAATTACGGTGAACAAATAAAACCATACCTCGGGTACCCTGGACGGAAAAATATTCGAAGAAAGAGAGAGAGAGAAAAAAAAGCCTCGTCCACCAATACTATTCCATCTCTCTCAGCATACAACACAAGCGGCCAATATGGCCAAATTTGCATCATCATCAATTTATTTAGTACTCTTATTTAATACCCGTTTCCTCCGTAAATATTTCATCATTTCGAACAGAGAGACAAAATAAAAAAGGACCCCCCGAAAAAAAACCCGCTGCAAAAAAAGCTCTTTACTCAAAGAGGGTTTTTAATAAATGTATATGTGTATTGTCGACTTAACAGGATATTTTATTTTCTTTCATGTTTTTATGTAACCTTTTGACTTTTTTAATGTTTCCCTTCATGCTAATGACATGAATGAGCGAAGCCTTACAATATATGTTAATGGTGAACACGAGACAATGCGAGAGGTCTCGATGGACAGAGATTATGCCAGTCATTAGTATTATTCGTCCGCTCTTTCGACTTAAAATCAGCATCTGGAATCATCCGCTATCGTGACCATGAGCGTGAAGGTGGAAAAATTGAAAACCGGCTTACGACGATATACGCTATATACGCTCTGTTATTCAGACGCACAATTCGAGATGTCCCCTTGCAATCATTGAATCAGTTTGTATCCATCGAAATTGACAACTAAAAAGTAAGAAATTGTGGTTACATAATACATTAATAAACTTATTTTGCTACTAACAGGCTTTTATTACATTCCATCCACATATTAAATATTAAGCTTCGCATGGTTTTTCTTTTGAACCAACATACACCCGAAAGATATAGACTGAACGAAGGAACTTTGGATGATTACGTGTGACAAAATGATTGTTGTATACAACTCTTATAGATTTTTTTTTAAATCAGACAATGTACAACATACAGAGCAATAAAGCTTCGCATACGAGTGCGAAATAGAGATGAATAGGTTTACAGTTTGACAAAACATCATATACACTCAAAATATAGAATCTTCAAATTGACAAAATTAAGGCATTGTTGTGTCAGATGTCCCGGTGTACATGCTTGTTCATCGTGAACATTTCAAATACAAAATAAGGGTTTTTTGTGCTCGCACACGAATTGCACAACCTCGTTTGCAAGAAACTAATGTTTGCAGTTGTTTGATTTTCAGTTATAACCTGTATGCAGTTACTAACTGCATGATTGGAATATCTAAAAAAGTGTTTTGGACTTGCGTTTGAAGAGTGGAATTTCGTTCTTGTGCTAGATAGACTCATCATCTCGGGTAAACTTAGACAGCTTAAAGGTACTGACAGATCCCATAGCACTTTGGGCTGAATGACAGCAAGACGCAAACAATTTCTTGAAGTGTTTCTTGAAACTGGTTGTCTTGAAGGCGTACACGAATGGGTTTACGCAGGAGCTGGCATAGACGAGACAGAAGGCGATAAGGTTTGCAAAATCGAAGTAAGCATTATCGGCTTTTATATGGAAACCAGAGTCAAATTCTTCCCACAAACGGATTACGTGCGTGGGTAACCAACATATGGCAAATAGAAGGACAATGATGAAAACCATTCGAGTTATCTTTCTCTTGCGACGGATGGAGCGTTCTTGGGCTTGAGCACTCTCCGTACCTTGGGTGGCTTTTCGCCATACTTGGACCAATATATTGACATAGCAAACGAGGATGATAGTCAAAGGCAGCACATACATACTCAGCGTGTTGAAAATATGGAAAGCATTAGACCCGCTCCTTGTAGCAAAGATAGTCATGCATTTCCCATACTCTGTTATGGTTGAGGACGTTGCAACAGGAGCTTGAAGAAGAAAAGACCCTGGAGAATGACATTAAAAAAGTTTGTTTAGAGGCATGTCAATAGGCATACAGAATTTATCCAAAATAGTTACGGAAACGCATTTATAATATTGCTTTTGATATATCTGTAATGGATTGTGTATGACATGGCGTGTGGGAGGGTGGAATTGTGTATACGCAAAGGAGGAATGTTCCGAAGGGACCGGATAAACGCTGATAGCCTCATTGCGTAGGATCCTAGTCGGAGTAAAATTATATCATGCACAGTGTTGCCAGGTGGGTGTTTCATAAAGCTGTTCGTAAAGTTACGCACGACTGGAACATGTTCTTAGGTTACAACTCATTGACATAGGGATATCACATAGCACAAGAAAGGATCACCAGTCGTGCGTAAAGTAATTTGTATCTTACGAACAGCTTTATGAAACACCCACCAGGTCCAAGATGAAGAAAATCCACAAAAGGCACTTGAAAAATCCTTTAGAAAATTGTACCCCAATTCCCAAAATATTTCAAATCACATTAATTTCTGAGGACTGGTTATTGCCCAAAACTAATTTTTAATGTGTCCTCGTTGTTTTTTTTTTACACCAAGGCATTTTTTTCCCTTTTTTTAGGTCTCGATGGAATGTACATTTGCAACACTACCATTGTATCGTACAACTAAATTCAGTTTATTGCATAAAGGATGTATTGAAACGATTTAATTCATTGGTAGAATTGCACAGGAAGGGCCCTGAGGAACATTCTAAGCATTAACTATCTACAGTAGATCGCATACTATTAGCATATATTACTTAAAATAACGAATCTTACTACTCTTCACCAAAACCGTCAAAAATTCCCTAAAATGGATGAAAATCCCCAAATTTATCTCAATTCCTAAATATTTATGTTCATTCCCAAAGGTTTCTAAAAACCTCCAAATTATAAAAATGTTGGGATGGAAATCCCCAAATGACAGCTCTGATGATGCATGGATTAAAATAATATCACAACCAAGCTGAACACTGTTTTGGTCGGAGCATGTACCTAATACATCAGTGGGTCCATGGTCGGAGGTACCCCAGTAAGAGGAATGATCGGATTAGTGCCCGTATGAAAAAGTGACTCAGACCTCCCCCAAACCAATATACTCTTTCTGGTTTCAAGGATGAAAAACTTATAAGATCGTGATTAGAGAAATATCTTTGGAATTTTAATCCATTCATAGAGTAATATTACCCGAATAAGGATCCCACGCGTCTGAACTAGGCCAATCTTGTGTAAATTGCAAATAATATCTAAATTGGAATTCTTGGAAATTACTGGTTGGATTTTTTGTTGCCCGCCCAACTGTTACGTAATCATGATTTTCAATTCCAATTTCATTCATTGAGGTATTATTTATTGACGAATCTTGATATGTTTTCACTCAACCTTTCATCTTTGAAGATATGACTGTTGTAGTTACAGATTACATTGTGGGATCACAATCCCACAATGTTGTAATACGTTTAAAAATAAGTCACAAAATATGAATGCAATTAGTATCAACAATTAAAAAAAAGCTATAATTAAGAAAAAATAATTTGTATACCTGCCCAGATGAAAATATTTGTGATGACGGTTTTTCTGATGGTTCTTGTTTTCCTAGATTTGACAGCGTGGACAATCAGGTTGTAACGGTCAATCGTCATTGCTGTTAGCGTGAGGCACGTTGCTTGAACAGTCGCCTAATAAAATGAGATATCACATGGATATGAAAACTAAATCAAGACGCGGTGGCTTAATCATGTATTTAATCCAGGTCAAAGAAGATCGATATGTTTGCTGTATTCGAATTTCTTCACGTATACCCCCCCAAAAAAAATGCTAATGTTACTTAGGTCTGTCTATAGAGTCAAAATATTTGTATTAGGCCACTTATTTCGGAAACCTAACCTTATTTATGATATCATATATAGCTTCATACCTTCATATAAAAATATAATTAATGGCAACAACAAAGCAACATAGATAATAACGTAAGGCGTGTTGTTTGAGTAAGATAACCTTCTACTTCCCTGTTTTTCAATGCCCTCTTTCTGTCTCTGATTCTCGCCACTTTACTTCTCTACCTGTACTTTTGTATTCATCCTCTGCTTTTTCTCTTTTTTTTACCGGAGACAACAAAAATCTATTCTATCTTATCTTATCTACTAATATTAAGAATTTGACATACAAACATGATATAATTGATTCCTTTGCAGACACTAAGAGGTATCTCTATGATTATAGCAATGGCTGAAGGAATGGCACATAATGTCAACATGGCCACATCTGTAGCTGCCAAATTTGCCAGGAAATAGTTGGTCACAGTTTGCATGTCTCTGTGTTTGAATATGATATACATGACGGTGGAGTTTCCAATAATACCAATGACTGCTAGAAGAATAGGGAGAGTGACGTAAAGTACTGTCATCATCTCATTCCATTTTGACGACACCTTGGTATCGTTGTAGATGTAATAGTAGATTGAGGAAAATGACTCCAGCTCGCTGTCGTTGAAACCCTGGGTGTCGGGGTAGTCCATCGCCACATCCATTCTCGTCATGATCACTGGAACTTGGCATAGAAATTTGACCACTATGACTGGCAAGACTACGGCGAAATGGAAAATCTAGGAACTCTTCCTGATGGGTTGTTTAACAAATAATCTGGGGTGTTAGGATATCTGGTGAAGGGTGATGAAGTACAGGTTGGTTGCGACAGACGCTGAAGTCTTTGACCAGAGCCAACTGCGACAAGAGAGTCCACATATGTCGGTGACTGCAGATTGTCTGTGTCATTTATTGAAGTAGCTGGCCAATCGCAAAGCATAATTCTACGATAATTCATTGGTCAGATCAGCAGTAGAGAAGCCATATAAAATTCGATCTGGTTCATTTGATGAGGCTGCCCGCTGCATGATAGAGAGAGAGAGAGAGACGGATAGAACGATTATGAAGAACAATCCAAATATAAAGTTGTTTATCAAGGGAATAAAGAAACATCAGACAAGTCAATAGGTGAAGATTTTTATTCTGAATATCATTGTTTAAACAAGCATAACTTTCTTATTACTCCGTGGCGTACCGACGGGGGGGAGAACAAGCACCCAACCTAGCCCCCCCCCAAAAAAAAAAAAAATCACGACCAAGGAAAAAACGAGAAAATGAAAGAATTGGAAAGAGAGAAGCCTATAGGGTGAAATGATATGTTGTTATTTGCTGATTATCATGTCAAAATCTATCACACAATTGCATTTTTGTCTTACAATATGTTTGCCCGATACTATTTTTGGCCCCTTGAACAATTTTTATTCATTACACCACTGTTTAGTCAGTTTCACTATGCAATTTCGCCGGATTTTTTTCGAGAAATTTTAAACTATACATTTTTAGAAACTTTATTGCATAATGAGTCAAAATGATAAAGTTTTCAATTGCACCGATCCCTATGCGGCCGCCAGCTTGGATTTTTCAAAATGGCCTCCGTGAAAATCAGGATAGGGGAAAGTCCCAGTCCCAGAAAATCAGAATAGGGGAAAGTGTTCTTATTCATGTTATTTGCATAAACATAATGGTTAGTTTTAGTAGTATATTCACTCATTCAATCTACTCTTTTTTTAGATCCAAGTGATTACGAAACAATGAAATAGGTTTGGTATAGAGCAGAAGCTATATATGTTTTGCCTCAATATAGCTCCACATTGGCAGATTTCCCCCATAAATAATAAATTAATAATGAGGGAAAATAGGCAAAAGGGCGGGGAGGGGAGACTTCGGGAACCCCTGAGGGGGAATGCTTTGTTGATCTAGCATTTCTTTATATGTAGCTCATAGAGGAAAAATCTACTCTTTTTTTATCTCCAAGTGGTTACGAAACAATGAAAGTACTTTGCTATAATCAGAAAAGCATTTTTGCATCAATGAGGGGTCCGAATTGGTAGATATTTTCCATAAATTGGCAAAATATGGAAAAGGGGTGGGTGAATTCGGCAAACCCCTGAGAGCGGGTAGGGCTTGCTGTGCCAGCACTTCTTTGTGTGAAGCTGACAGAGGAAAATAAAAGTGGTCTTTTGCAAAGGGGGAAACGCCTTTTACCTCAATAGGCTCCAAAATGTCGAATTTTCCAAGAAATAGGCAAAATAAGCAAAGGGGGGGGGGTGATTTCGGCAGCCCTATGAAGGATGTAGGCTTTGATATGCCAGCACTTCTTTATACGAAGCAGATAGAAGCTAGGCTATTCTTTCGTTTCCAAGTGGTTTTAAAACAATAAAAGTGGCTTACACTATAGCAGAATCATCTTTTTTGCCTCAAAGAGGGCTCCGGATTTATAGATTTTCCAATAAATTGGCAAAATATGGAAAAGGGGTGAGTGACTTTAGCAAAGCACTTTTTTCTATTTAGCTGATAGAAGAAAATCTATTTTTTCATCCCAAAGTGCACACATAACAAAAATTTGGTTAAACTGTAAAGGGTGAATCGCCTTTTGCCTTAAAGGGGAATGAAACCTTTGGAACAAAGAGGCTTGTGTAGAAACAGAAAAATCGGACAAAGAATGAGAAAGTTATGAGCATTTGAATATTGCAATCACTAATGCTATGGAGATCCTCTTGTTGGCAATGCGACAAGGATGTGAAATGTCACTGATGAACAACTTTCCCTTTGGTGGACTATAAAATACCCTCAAAATGTCTCTTTTTACTTTTTTCTTATGATGATACAAACTCTTTATCCAAGATGTATTCTTAAAAATATGTATCACATACCCTCATGTAGAAAGAACACATGATCTATGGATAGATGTGATAAAAGAGGCAATTCAAGTGAAATATACACTAAAGTAATGGGGAGAGTTGTTCACAAGTGACATCACACATCTTTGTCGCATTGCCAATTTGCTATCTCCATAGCATTAGTGATCGCAATATTCAAATGCTCATAACTTTCTCATTATTTGTCCGATTTTTCTCAAACTTTCGTTGATCTGTTTCTTTGATTTTTCTGTTTTCACACAAACTATCTTGTTCCGATGGTTTCATTCTCCTTTAATGGGGCTAAATATGGTGAATTTTCCAAGAAATGGGCAAAATACAAAAAGGGGTTGGTGACTTCGGCAGACCTCTGAGGGGGTAGAATTTGCTGTGCCATCACTTTTTTTTCATATACCACCTTTATTTAAAAACAAAGGGAAGTTACAAACAATAAAAATAAGTCCAGGTCACTCGTTTTCTGAGGACGAAGTACAGGACTAATAAAAAAACTACAGATACACAATATATAGCATATCACAACCAAATTTACATAAAATGATTATACATTGGTGATTGCAGAAAAAAAATGAAATAGATCAAGCACACACCCTTACAACTGAAATGAAGAGAGGAAAGAATGGAAATAGAAAGAGTGGACTTTATGAAGAGAAATAGGAGGGAAAAGTGTGACGAGTGAAAAGAAGGTGGAAAACAGGATAAAAGGAGGAGGCAGAGAAGGAGAATGATGAAAAAGAGGATTAAGAAGAAAGGAGTGCAATACAAAGTTTTGTGAATGAAATATTGCATTATTGGCATATGATTTACTTCTTTACAAAAATAATCTACCTACTTATACATCCACAAGATTAGATGAGCTGACAAGATAACATGGATGGATGAGAAGGGAAAAGGTGAAGATAGGGAAATGGTAGATAGAGAGAGAAAGAGAGAGGAGAGAAGAAAGAAAAAGAAGAGAGAGAAAGAGAAAGATAAAAAAGGATTGAGAGAAAGAGGGGTGGAAGAGTGAAAAGGTGAGTGAAGGAAGAGAGAAGAAGGCGTTCCCATACATGTCGTGATTTCTCATTTCACCAACGCTACGTCCATGCAGTTCTCGCTACGTCAAAGAAAATTTGCCATGACTCAGTGGGAACTGCTGCAGCGTACTGAGAGCGTAGAGAGAACTGTTATTGACGTGGCAAAGTCTGCATGATCTCCGAAAACAAATTTCCGCTACGTGGACTTTGAACATGTCCAAAGTCCGCGTAGCGGAAGCGCCGTCTAAACCGAGCGTAGTAATGACGCAGTAAAGACCTACCAACAGCTTCATAGACGTAGCGGACACCGAAAGAACGTGGCAACAACTCTGTCCATGTCTACTGTACTGCCACTACGCGGCCACCACGTACAGAAAGTCGCGCAATCTGCTGGATATAGTCGGAACTTAGCGGGAACCGTTTCGACGCAGCATGGACCGGCTCTGCGCGCAGAATGAACTTTGTGGGGACACTACACACGCAGCATAAACGTCACATTAACGTGATGCGGACGTAGCACGCACGTGACAATTTCACATCTTTCGGGAAATTCAAACAAAGTTGGCGCCACGTCCCAGGGTTTCTTCTGAACTTCAAGAACGTAGCGGGAACTTCGCCTGGTGTAAAGGGGGTATTAGTGTGTTGTACTCGGGACCTCACAGAGATGCATTGTGGTGAAAAAATATGTTGCAATTTGTTCCAAGTTTGGTTAAAATTTTGGCTAAAATGACTGGACTATATAGGTAACCAATGATCCAGGTAACTGTTTCTTGGGCCTCTGGGTTGAGCAAATTCTTCCTGATAGTCACGTGTCACGTCCCTCGTGACTCTCCGGTTCTTATACGTTTTGTATTACCATGGTATCGCAGCCTGTTCCCCGTTCGTCATTGTAATAAATGATTAGGGAAATGGCTTCACATACAGTATATCTAGCATTATAATTTGTCAAATTGAAGATAAGGATTATTGAAAATGTTTTTACAAAATTGCATATTAATGATGTTGTTGTATTGAACATGAATTGAATATGCCAACTCAAACGAAGTAATAAAAGTTGAGAAATTACAATAACAAGCATTCACATTGCATTTCTCATCAAAACACAAAAAGAGATATGTCTTTGAACACCATGACAATTCCTGATTCTTCCATTATATCACCATATCATTAGATATATTTTGGGAACCAAATTAACAGCTACATGTATTAGTACAGGATAGGCCCCATAGAAACTTTACCAAACCTTGTTTTTTTATATATACAATATTTTTTGTATGTTTTTTTGTCAATTCGAGGGTGCTGATTACGAATCTGGATGATGGTACTCGTGTAACCTTGAGCATTTTCGCAAATTTGCAAAATCCAATATGGCCGCCAAAATATGCAAATCACCCATGAAAATCCTATAAATTGTCAGCACATTGGCTATGATGTGCATGAAATCGCGTGGCAGGAGTGAATTACTGTCTGACAAAATATTTATTTTCCTGATATTCAAAATGGCCGCCATACATGCAGGCCATTGTATACTCTATTATGTACAATATGAATAGGGAAAACTAATTTTCACAAAATGAGCACTAAACCGCCAAAAAATCGCGATGTATAAACGGAGTAATATCTGATATCTAAAATCTCCACCACTGGCCCAAAAAGTATTATGTACAATGGCAATGGCCGGGGCCAAAAAAAAAATGACACGTGTGAGCACTAAAAGGCATACCATTCAGATAAACGAGTGGAATACTGACTAAAATATCATTTTTAATATGCCATTTATGTTTTAAATGTTGTATTTTGAAATGTTAAATGGAAGCCATAGGCCCTATATTTATCATGTACAATGCGAATGGACTCTTTTCAAACATGAAATGCATGTAATTGTGATCTACGAGTAAAGTGTTGTCTGACAACATGTTTTATAGCAAGACATATCATCTCTTTTGTCATGCATGAGATAAATGCTGTATTAATAGATTCAAAATGGTCCCTATAAGTCCTAACAGTATTTTCTACAATGTGAATGGGGACATATAATTTTGTAAGAATTTGGATTTGCTTGATATGACATCCATATAATCCTGTTGTATGATTAAATGTTATTTTAAAACATATATTTTTTTAATTATAGCATTTGTTCTGCCATATTGGTGATAAATACTGTATTTTGTGGCATCATTCAGATTCGTAATTAGCACCCTCGAATTGACAAGAAACCATACAAAAATATTGTATATACATATAAAAATCAAGGTAATGCCTCTTCTATCCTGGACTATATGGTCATAAATCATAACTGGTGGGTGTTTCATAAAGCTGTTGGTAAGATACGAATGACTTAATGCGTGACTGGTGATCCTTTCTTATGCTATGTGATATCTTTATGTCATTATAGTTATGACCCTAAGAAGATGTTCCAGTCGTGCGTAAAGTCGTTCGTAACTTTACGAACAGCTTTATGAAACACCCACCTGATCATGCATGTCTTAACACGCACGTGTATCGCAGCCTTCACTGGCAAAGCTTGTCCATGGAGTTATTAATCCAAAATACTTGATTCATTGTGAGTACCTATAAGGTGTCTGAAGGCCGAGCTTAAGTTTTTGAAATGACATCATAACTTACGAAGGTACATAGACCTAGTTCATAAAACTTGGCCATAAGGTAAATCAAGTATTACTGAATATCCTATTAGAGTTTTATGTCACATGACCAAGGTCAAAGGTCATTTAGGGTCAATGAACTTAGACCATGTGGGGGAATCAACATCAAAATCTTAACCTGAGGTTAAGTTTTTGAAATGTCATCATAACTTAAAAAATATATGAACCTAGTTTATCAAACTTGGACATAAGGTCAATCATGCATCACCAAACATCCTGCGTGAGTTTCATGTCACATGACCAAGGTCAAAGGTCATTTAGGGTCAATGAACTTTGGCCGATTTGGGGGTATCTGTTGAATTAAAATCAAAACTTTAAAAAAATTTGGATCTGATTCACGAAACTTGGACATAATAGTAATCCAGTATCACTGAACATCCTGTGCAAGTTTCAGGTCACATGATCAAGGTCAAAGGCCATTTAGGGCCAATGAACTTAGGCCGAATTGGGGGTGTGTTACACCCACAAATGTAATAATCGCCCACAAATGTAATAACGCCCACAAATGTAATAACACTTTACCCACAAATGTAATAACGCCCACAAATGTAATAACACTTTACCCACAAATGTAATAATTTTTGATCGCCCACAAATGTAATAACACTTTACCCACAAATGTAATAACGCCCACAAATGTAATAACACTTTACCCACAAATGTAATAATGCACTTTACCCACAAATGTAATAATGACTTTACCCACAAATGTAATAAATTTGAAGTGATTTTTGGCGAATTCGTTCTAAACTAATATCCTATAGTAATGCGTTCAAAGAGCACAAAAGTTCAAAGTCTTTTTTCCAGACCCGGTTAATGAAATATTACAGTACAAGTCCAAGTCTTTTTCCAGACCCGGTTTTTCAAAATTATAATATACGTCCAAAGTATTTTTACCAGACCCGGTTGTTTCAAAATTATAATATACGTCCAAAGTCTTTTTTCCAGACCCGGTTAATTCAAAAATTATAATGCAAGTCCAAAGTCTTTTTTTCAGACCCGGTCGTTTGAGTTATAATATACGCCGGTGAGGGGTAAAGACAACACTCTAAGCCCAAGCATTTTAAGTGGGTTTAATTTTGAAGATTGGTCTCAGCTGTCATTTTTTTTCAATATTTCTTTATCTTTTAAATAACCGGGTCCAGACGAAAGACTAAGCATAATACTCGTGTTGTTCCACAGTAATTAGATTATTGGGTATTCGTTTTAGAATATTTGTAAAAATTATTTTATTTTTCAAATAGTAACCAAGTCTGGAGAAAGGATGTCTGCTTTACCCACGCGTTAGTAGGGGTAGTAGTTTTATCTAAAAAAAGACATATTTTTACTGGGTGAAACTTTGGAAATTTGGTCTTAGATTTGAAGTTTTTCAGTTACTTTTTTTAATAGCCGGGTCTGGAGGAAAGAGTACGTTTTAAAACTCGTGTTATTCCACGAGAATAAGAATATAAGGTCTTATGTTAGAAGATTTTTTTTTCGTAACTGTTTTAGGTCTGGAATAAAGACAACACTCTAAACCTCTTTTAAAACAGGTTCTTAGGTTGAAGGTTTGTTTGGTCTTAGACTTTGATTTTTTTTTTAATTCTTACTATTAGCGTTTTTTTTTTGAAGAAAAAAATGGTCGGGCTGAAAGACTACGCTATATCCAGCATTAATAAGATTATGGGGTCTTTATACTGTTTTTAAACTGTTATTCATAATGTTTAAATAACAGGTAACCGGGTCTGGAGAAAAGACTACGCTTGATTCTCAATTTACTCTTAGTGCATATATTCACAATATACACCGTATAAGTTGAAACAACAACAAAGACATTAATTCCACCAGTTTTAATTAACTGGGTCTGGAGAAAAGACTAAGCTCGATTCCCATTTTTTCCACAGGAATATCATTATCGTATCTTAGTTTGGACTTATATTATAAATTTTGAAATAACTGGGTCTGGAAAAAGACTTTGGACTTATTAAAATTCTTGAAACAACCGGGTCTGGAAAAAAAGACTTTGGATTTATATTATAATTTTTGAAACAACCGGGTCTGGAAAAAAGACTGGACTTATATCACAATTTTTGAAACAACCGGGTCTGGAAAAAAAAGACTTTGGACTTTTATTATATTTTTTTAAACAACCGGGTCTGGAAAAAAGACTTTGGATTTATATTATAATTTTTGAAACAACCGGGTCTGGAAAAAAGACTTTGGACTTGTACTTTGATGTTTTATTAACCCGGTCTGAAAAAAAAGACTGCACTTTTTGCTATTTGAACGCATTACTATAGGATTTTAGTTTAGAACGGATTCGCCAAAAATCCCTTCAAATTTATTACATTTGTGGGTAAAGTCATTATTACATTTGTGGGCGATCAAAAATTATTACATTTGTGGGTAAAGTGTTATTACATTTGTGGGCGTTATTACATTTGTGGGTAAAGTGTTATTACATTTGTGGGCGTTATTACATTTGTGGGCGTTATTACATTTGTGGGTGCAACAGGGTATTTGTGGAATTACCATCATAACTTTGAAAGTATGTTGGTCTAGTTCATAAATCTTGGACATAAGAGTAATCAAGTGTCACTGAACATCCTGTGCGCATTTTAGGTCATATGACTAAGGTCAAAGGTCAATGAACTTTGGCCATAATGGGGGTATATGTTGGATTACCATCATACCTTTGCAAGTTTATTGATCTGACTTTTGAAACTTGGACATAAGAGTAATCAAGTATCATTGAATATCCTGTGCAAGTTTCAGGTCACATGTTCAAGGCATTTTGTTCAAGGTATTTGTTGAATTACCATCCTATCTCTGTAAGTGTATTGGCCTAGTTCATAAAACGTGGAAATAAGAGTAACCAAGTGTCACTGAACATCTTGTGCGAGTTATAGTAGTTTTCAAAGTCAGCAGTGCTGCTATGTTGAATCGCGTCATACAGGTGAGACGGCCAGAGGCATTCCACTTGTTTTTTATATCACGATACTTTTTTCCGGAAACAGATTGCCTCATAAAAAGTTGTTAGGAGGGGGAAAAGATGACATTTTCTTTTTCCAAAAGGAAATCTGTTATTCTTTGGTAAAAAATCTTATTTTTGTGACAATTTTTAACATAATATCTGGAGAAAAAAAAATATTGTATTATCTTACCCATTTCCTTCTTTTGCTCATGAAACTTTTTGGACCAATACCACTTATCTGCACGCCAGTAATCATATCAAACAAAACTGAATTGTTTCACTTTGGGAAACTCGAATTGTGGATCCCCCCCCCTTCTCTATCATGTATAAAATTTGGCTGTTTATAAGAATCCTTACATTAAACAACGTAATATTGAAGTCAACCAACGTTCTTTGGGCTTCATGACCGTCAACATCAAACGCGTGGAATTGCATAAGAAAAGGGTTACTAAAAATTGCATGGCAAGCTATAGACATTGTAACATTGTAACCCTATTGAACGTTTGCACTGCCAATCAAAATACACAAAAGGTCCATACCTGCTTTTAGTACTTCTTAAACCGTAGTCTTTATTGACATTTGGGTCCTGTTTATTATTGTTGTTTGTTGAAAAGTTTAGTTGTTCATAACTTATTGCAGATGATAAATTGTCAGTCTGGGCCCGTTTTACAAAGAGTTGTAATTGATCTGATCTGATCAAACACAACTATTGACGGCCAGCAACATCAACATTAAAAAAATATTCTTGTTTAAAATATTTTCTAGATATGGTGTATATGCATGCATTCATCATTCTTTTTAAACTTAGTGTAATTATATTTGTTTACTAAGGAGAAAGATTATGATATGGATGTATTTCCCTACGGTTGAGATTGGTTGGACTATTCGTAACTCTTTCGGACGGGGCCCTGGTGTAAGAAAACAACACAATAATATAAACTTGTTATGCTGTTGGAGTAGTAAAGAAAATATAATAGGTGTTTCAATTAAGCTTTGTCACAACACTCCATCGTGCTTGTTTTATTTGCATCGTGAGGCAGTGAAATGCCTAGTATGCTGAAATGAGGCAGTGGAATGCCTAGTATGCTGAAATGTTAAAGCAAAGATCTTGTTAATCTCAGTAGACAAGTATGATCACTTGCAAGGAAAAGGAACAATGATGCTTATATTTCAGTGTACTTTCAGGTCACTCTAGATTAAAACTGAACTTCAAGAAGAATATTCTCAGAGATAAAACGGGAAGTCTCAAGAAGATTGGAAATTGATATAAAAGGATGGCAAATTTTACAGGACTATCAGAATTTCGAACTTTAGAGCCCAGAATTTATCTCCATGCAGAGTTAGCCCTCATACAGAATTCAATATTAATTCATGTGGAATTATTTTTTATCAACGAACTGCTGTAAACTACTTTTCAAAGAAGACTGCTCAATTTTCATAAAGATCATCAAACTGTTAAATTACTTCTTTCACCCATGGATTGCTGAAATCAACTGTGGATCATCAACTTTGTCTTCAAGGACATTTTAATTGTGTCGTAATGAGCCCCCCCCCCCCCAAAAAAAAAGGGAAAAAAATCAACACCAACTTAGAGGGCGAGATATGGCGTATTGGGCAAAATATGTAAAAAAGTTGGAGGCGAGCAAAAATTTCGGGATTTGTGTCATTACTTTAAAGTTCGGTTTATTTTTCTCAACTTAATTGTGCAACGTAGGAGATGATTACATAGCTATAAAGTGATTAGACAGATACAAAATAATTTCAAAATGCAATTTTGTGATAGATAAGGACATAATATCAATTATTACCTAAATGAGGCATTTTGGAGACATGATATAAACGCGTATTTTGTCTGTCTAACTGATTAACTCAACATAAACTACGTCACAATGGCTCGGTCAGGGATCAGCTGAATGACGAGTGACCATATTCGTACACCCCTCCTCCCCGAAAAGAGTAATTTTCCTACTGCACCTACGTACAATAATTAGCGGTCCATAATATCCGTATTCCGAGCTCATCAATCCCAGCGCATTTGTGGGTGCGTATAAAGAGATACGCTTCATAAGTATCCGCGCACCAACAATATACGTCATAATAAAGACAACGCTGGATCCGAGCGCTTGTAAGTACGTCATAATGGTAAAGTGCAGAATTGACACTAGAGGCTTGACCAAGGTAAGTCCAACAATTTAGTTATATAATCTATCAATATGTTAATTTAATGTACCAGAAAGAGGTAACAGGTAATAATAATAATATTGACTGGCGTTACTTTCGGGAGATACCAAAAATATTTCCCTCACTAGACCCATATTGCCCTCGTCTTCGACTCGGGGCAATATGAGACTAGTTTGGGAAATATATTTGGTATCTCCCTCAAGGCCAGTCAATATTATATAAATATATATATACATATTTATCATATTTCACCCACTTCTCTTTCCTTTTTTTCTTTGTCCCCCACCCCCTTCTGTACACCGGTATTTAGCTAGATACGGTGACTGTAATCGCCCATCGCATTTCGACACCTTTTTCATAATCACCGGCATTGTAGACTACCATCCCTTTTGGATTACTAGGAAAATAATTTTGTCTGTCTACACCTATCAAAGGATATTAATATATGTTCTAGTTTGCTTAATAAAATGAAAGAAATATAAGTTCTATACTCGCGGTTCTTTTGTATCATAACCGTTAACCAATCTCTTTAAAGCAAAAAACACAACGTCTATGGTTATTCAATCCACCTTGATTTCTGCCTGAGTGCATTTCTTACGCAACAGGTCTTACTATCGATTAAAACATATTTAAAACATATCAAAACACACACACACACACACATATATATATACATAATAATTGTACCGAACGAGAACATTGCAATTTCAAGCTCTTATTGAGATTTGTGTTATCGTAAAACTCAATGCATCTTCTTGAGAAACTTGATTATCTTTTCTTTCATGACCATCGCCCTTCTATCAAAGATCCAAATGAAAAAAATGTTACATAATAATGATGTCAAGTAGCTAAACTTACATGTATAATGATAATCTAAACTTTTTTGAACTGAAATTGAAGCAAAAATTATTCCAGATAAGAATAAATGGGTTTTCTCATTGTTTCTTTGATGTTTTGTGTATATCACCAATATTACTTCATTAGAATTTCATTATCTGGTGTTGGAAAATGTATGACACTGGAATATTCCAATACACGGAAATTGGCATATCGTTAGCAACGTGGGGTTCTCACTCCTCCCCTCCCACCATCTCCGTTAGACAACAAACTAATTTGACTATACACTGTAAAAAATCATGTGTTAATTTAGCACCTACAGTGCTTGTATAGTGACTGCAGTAGCGAATGCTGATTTTCTTGGTTAAATTTGAACTAGAAAATAGTTTTTATTATATTTGTTTTCCTTGAAAAAGAATCGATCATACTCGACGACCAAAAAAGATTATTGTGCAAGTCGTGTTTTTACTCGGTTGCCGTGCTTTTCTCTCTAAACACTCTTAGCCTCTTGACACCTAGCTTGAATTTCACTGAATTTTTTATGTCTTTGTTGTTGTTGTTGTTGTTTTTTGGGTCGGTGAAAATCATCCAATGCATGAACGCGCCAGCGAGGGCTTCCATGACATATTAAATATTCATGATTGAGGCCGAAGATCAAAATACTGTTGCTGGAACACGAAACGATCTGGAAGCATTCACTATTTCATTAGGTGAAATGATTCCTCCACGTAAATTGCACGCCATTGCACGCCAAATTAAACTATAGTGTCGTAGGCTGTGGAAGCGGGGGGGGGGGGGGGGGCTCCCCCTAAAAAAAAGAGAAGGGAAAAGGAAAGGGAAAGAGTGAGAGGATTTCTCCTGAAGTCTGTGGTATCCTTTATAAAGCATAGTGAAGTGCTAAGATTTCATAATATCATTATTTATCTTTCTTCTCCCTTTCTCCGTGAAATATTCTACACTAACGTAAAAATGGGGGAGGGAAAAGTGCTGAAGAAGAAAAGCAAGAAGGAAGGAAGGAGGAGAAGTAGAAGAAAAAAGGAAGATGAAGGAGAATATAAGGGGAGTAAAAATGAAACTGAGAAGAAAAATCGCACCGAAATAAAAAGAAATGGCCAAAACCCGAGTGATTTTGAACGCGACCCGAGTGATTACGAACCCGCCAGCGACGCGAGTGTTTACGATAAGCCGAGCTACCTGCCCTTTTGGAAAAAAAAATGGTGATGCCGAAAAAATGTCTCTGCATGTACTATATCTAAGCAATAGCTTCGATCCATCTGGGGCATGGTGGCTTGTTATTTTTAAAGGAATAGAAAATTGGTATGGTGGCAAAAATATTTTTATCTGACGATCACTCGGCCTAGCGACGAACCCGTCTCTGTGGTCTAGTTGTTAAAGGCGGTTTTCCACTAGGGCGCGGACAAGACCAGGAAGGGTTGCGGAAGCTACTTTTGTCATTTCGGCATGCTGTCCGCAACCAAATTCCGTAAAAGATTATGCAAATGATCTTGTCCTAGGACACAACCAGGACTGTCCGCGTATTGTCGTAGGTCACTCCTGGGACTGTCCTAGGACAAGATTATCTAAATAAATCTGTTATTCTTTGGTAAAAAATCTTATTTTGTGACAATGAACTTAGGCCGAATTGGGGGTATTTGTGGAATTTCCATCATACCTTTGCAAGTTTATTGATCTGCCTTTTAAAACTTGGACATAAGAGTAATCAAGTATCATTGAATATCCTGTGCAAGTTTCAGGTCACATGTTCAAGGCCAAAGGTCATGTGAGGTCAATGAATTTTGGCCACATTGGGGGTATTTGTTGAATTACCATCCTATCCCTGTAAGTGTATTGGTCTAGTTTATAAAACGTGGAAATAAGAGTAACCAAGTTTCACTGACCATCTTGTGCGAGTTATAGTAGTTTTCAGAGTCAGCAGTGCTGCTATGTTGAATCGCGTCATGCAGGTGAGACGGCCAGAGGCATTCCACTTGTTTTTATATCACGATTCTTTTTTTCCGGAAGCAGATTGCCTCATAAAAAGTTGTTAGGAGGGGGAAAAGATGACATTTTCTTTTTCCAAAAGGAAATCTGTTATTCTTTGGTAAAAAATCTTATTTTGTGACAAATTTTAACATAATATCTGGAGAAAAAAAAAATATTGTATTATCTTACCCATTTCCTTCTTTCGCTCATAAAACTTTTTGGACCGATACCACTTATCTGCACGCCAGTAATCATATCAAACAAAACTTACTTGTTTCACTTTGGGAAACTCGAATTGTCGATTTTCTCCTTCCTCTCTATCATGTCTACTAATTGGCTGTTTATAAGAATCCATAAGTAAACAACGTAATATCGAAGTCAACGAACGTTCTTTGGGCTTCATGACCGTCAACATCAAAGGCATGGCCTTGCATTACAAAAGGGTTACTAAAAATTGCATGGCAAGCTATAGATATTGTAACATTGTATTCCTATCGAACGTTTGCATTACTAATCAAAATAAACCAAAGGTCCATACCCGATTAGTAGTACTTCTTAAACCGTGGTTTTTATTGACATTTGGGCCCTGTTTATTATTGTTGTTTGTTGAAAATTTTCGTTTTTCATAACCTATTGCAGATGATAATTGTCAGTCTGGGCCCGTTTTTACAAAGAGTTGTAATTGATCTGATCTGATCAAACACAACTATTGACGGCCAGCAACATCAACATTAAAAAAATATTCTTGTTTAAAATATTTTCTAGATATGGTGTATATGCATGCATTCATCATTCTTTTTAAAACTTAGTGTAATTATATTTGTTTACTAAGGAGAAAGATTATATGGATGTATTTCCCTACGGTTGAGATTGGTTGGACTATTCGTAACTCTTTCGGACGGGGCCCTGGTGTAAGAAAACAACACAATAATATAAACTTGTTATGCTGTTGGAGTAGTAAAGAAAATATAATAGGTGTTTCAATTAAGCTTTGTCACAACACTCCATCGTGTTTGTGTTATTTGCATCGTGAGGCAGTGGAATGCCTAGTATGCTGAAATGTTAAAGCAAAGATCTTGTTAATCTCAGTAGACAAGTATGATCACTTGCAAGGAAAAGGAACAATGATGCTTATATTTCAGTGTACTTTCAGGTCACTCTAGATTAAAACTGAACTTCAAGAAGAATATTCTCAGAGATAAAACGGGAAGTCTCAAGAAGATCGGAAATTGATATAAAAGGATGGCAAATTTTACAGGAATATAAGAATTTCGAACTTTAGAGCCCAGAATCTATCTCCATGCAGAGTTAGCCCTCATATAGAATTCAACATTAATTTATGTGGAATTATTATTTTTTATCAACGAACTGCTGTAAACTACTTTTCAAAGAGGACTGCTCAATTTTCATAAAGATCATCAAACTGTTAAATTACTTCTTTCACCCATGGATTGCTGAAATCAACTGTGGATCATCAACTTTGTCTTCAAGGACATTTTAATTGTGTCGTAATGAGCCCCCCCCAAAAAAAAAAGGGAAAAAAATCAACACCAACTTAGAGGGCGAGATATGGCGTATTGGGCAAAATATGTAAAAAAGTTGGAGGCGAGCAAAAATTTCGGGGTTTTGTGTCATTACTTTAAAGTTCGGTTTATTTTTCTCAACTTAATTGTGCAACGTAGGAGATGATTACATAGCTATAAAGTGATTAGACAGATACAAAATAATTTCAAAATGCAATTTTGTGATAGATAAGGACATACTATCAATTATTATCTAAATGAGGCATTTTGGAGACATGATATAAACGCGTATTTTGTCTGTCTAACTGATTAACTCAACATAAAGTACGTCACAATGGCTCGTTTAGGGATCAGCTGAATGACGAGTGACCATAATATTTGTACACCCCTCCTCCCCGAAAAGAGTATTTTTCCTACTGCACCTACGTACAATAATTAGCGGTCCATAATATCCGTATTCCGAGCTCATCAATCCCCAGCGCATTTGTGGGTGCGTATAAAGAGATACGCTTCATAAGTATCCGCGCACCAACAATATACGTCATAATAAAGACAACGCTGGATCCGAGCGCTTGTAAGTACGTCATAATGGTAAAGTGCAGAATTGACACTAGAGGCTTGACCAAGGTAAGTCCAACAATTTAGTTATATAATCTATCAATATGTTAATTTAATGTACCAGAAAGAGGTAACAGGTAATAATAATAATATTGACTGGCGTTACTTTCGGGAGATACCAAAAATATTTCCCTCACTAGACCCTGAGACTAGTTTGGGAAATATATTTGGTATCTCCCGAAAGTATCGCCAGTCAATATTATATAAATATATATATACATATCTATCATATTTCACCCACTTCTCTTTCCTCTTTTTTTCTTGGTCCCCACCCCCTTCTGTACGCCGGTATTTAGCTAGATACGGTGACTGTAATCGCCCATCGCATTTCGACACCTGTTTCATAATCACCGGCATTGTAGACTACCATCCCTTTTGGATTACTAGAACAATAATTTTGTCTGTCTATACCTATCAAAGGATATTAATATATGTTTTAGTTTGCTTAATAAAAATTAAAGAAATGTAAGTTCTATACTCGCGGTTCTTTTGTATCATAACCGTTAACCAATCTCTTTAAAGCAAAAAAGACATGTCTATGGTTATTCAATCCACCTTGATTTCTGCCTGAGTGCATTTCTTACGCAACAGGTCTTACTATCGATTAAAACTTTTTTTTTTTTTTTTTAAACAATTTCACACCTAGTTACCAATAATGCATATAGCATTTCCATTTATTTGAAAGCAGGATAAAAGAGCATTGTAGATTAAATGCCTTGCTCACAGGCATAGGTGCCGCGGCCGGGATCGAACCCCGGACTCTTTTATATATAGCAAGGCGCCTTAGACCACTCGGCCACGGCACCTCTATATTTAAAACATATTTAGAACATATCAAAACACACACACACACACACACACACACACACACACATATATATATATATATATATATATATATATATATATATATATATATATATTGTACCGAACGCGAACATTGCAATTTCAAGCGCTTATTAAGATTTGTGTTATTGTAAAACTCAATGCATCTTCTTGGGAAACTTGATTATTTTTTCTATCCAAAATGAAAAAAAAATGTTACATAACAATGATGTCAAGTAGCTAAACTTACATGTATAATTATAATCTAAACTCTTTTGAACTGCAATTGAAGCAAAAATTATTCCAGATAAGAATAAATGGGTTTTCTCATTGTTCCTTTTCTGTTTTGTGTATATTACCAATATTACTTCATTAGATTTTCATTATATGGTATTGGAAAATGTATGACACTGGAATATTCCAATACACGGAAATTGGCATATCGTTAACAACGTGGGGTTCTCACTCCTCCCCTCCCACCATCTCCGTTGGACAACAAACTAATTTGACTATACACTGTAAAAAATCATGTATTAATTTAGCACCTACAGTGCTTGTATAGTGACTGCATTAACGAATGCTGATTTTCTCGTTTAAATTTGAACTAGAAAATAGTTTTTATTATATTTGTTTTCCTTGAAAAAGAATCGATCATACTCGACGACCAAAAAG
Source organism: Lytechinus variegatus (assembly GCF_018143015.1). NCBI lineage: Eukaryota > Metazoa > Echinodermata > Echinoidea > Temnopleuroida > Toxopneustidae > Lytechinus > Lytechinus variegatus. The sequence continues at coordinate 44,172,084 of NC_054744.1, read as the reverse complement.
ATTATTGTGCAAGTCGTGTTTTTACTCGGCTGCCGTGCTTTTCTCTCTAAACACTCTTAGCCTCTTGACACCTAGCTTGAATTTCACTGTTTTTTTATGTCTTTGTTGTTGTTTTTGGGGTCGGTGAAAATCATTCAATGCATGAACGCGCTAGCGAGGGCTTCCATGACATATTAAATATTCATGATTGAGGCCGAAGATCAAAATACTGTTGCTGGAACACGAAACGATCTGGAAGCATTCACTATTTCATTAGGTGAAATGATTCCTCCACGTAAATTGCACGCCATTGCACGCCAAATTAAATTATAGAATCGTAGGCGGCGGAAGCGGGGGGGGGGGGGCTCCCCCTAAAAAAAAGAGAAGGGAAAAGGAAACGGAAAGAGTGAGAGGATTTCTCCTGAAGTCTGTGGTATCCTTTATAAAGCATAGTGAAGTGCTACGATTACATAATATCATTATTTATCTTTCTTCTCCCTTTCTCTGTGAATTATTCTACACTAACGTAAAAATGGGGGAGGGAAAAGTGCTGAAGAAGAAAAGCAAGAATGAAGGAAGGAGGAGGAGAAGTAGAAGAAAAAAGGAAGATGAAGGAGAATAAAAGGGGAGTAAAAATGAAACTGAAAAGAAAAAAATTGAGGGGAGGATGTAGAAGAATAAGAGAAAGAGAAGGATAAAATGAGGGGAAGACTGAGAAGAAATAGAAAAGGAAGGGGGTGACAAGGGGGGAGGAGGGAGATGAAAAAAAAAGGAGAAAGGGGAGAAATGGAGAAGTAGAAGAAAAGGGAAAAAATGAAAAGCCGAAGAAGAACTGTTATATATTGATAATTATGTCATTCATGATGTCATACCATGACTCACAATTGTAGCTGCGCAGGCGCAATGCGGAATAAGCTTGCTTTGGAATCATATACCAAGAGTATCAGACGTGTGCTTATTTATGTGCCTTAATTACTTATTACTGTAGATTAATTAGGAGTACATAACAACAAATCTGGCGACGAGGATCAACTTTTGTGTTTGTTCTTCACTTTGGTAAAGTTCGAGTACCTGAGGATGGCTACTTTTGGAACAATTGGTGAATTTCGGGAAGACGAAGGGAGTTGGTCCGAGTACATTAAGCGTATGGGACACTACTTCGACGCCAATAGCATCATTGATGAGGGGAGGAAAAGATCCATTTTACTAAGTGTTTGTGGAGCCTCAACCTACAAATTAATGTCAAGTTTGGCGGCACCAAGGAAACCAGGTGAAGTTGAGTTCAAGGAACTTGTGAAATTAATGACTGATCATCGAGATCCAAAGCCATCGGTGATCGTCCAACGATTCAAGTTTAACAGCAGGTCGAGGAGACCAGATGAATCGCTGTCAACTTACATTGCTGAACTGCGACGATTGGCTAATGAATGTAAGTTTGATACCATTTTAGAGGAGATGTTGAGAGATGGGATTGTGTGCGGAGTGGCGGATGATAGAATACAAAGGAGATTATTGGCTGAACCAACTCTAACATTTGAAAAAGCTAAAGATATTGCATTAGCTATGGAATTAGCTGATAAAAATACAGCCGATCTCAGAGATCAGAACAAAGGCGAGATGGTGAACAAAATCGCTCATGGTGTTCGTCATCGTAAGTCGTCACAACGCCCTGTTTCCAAGAAACATTCCTCATGCGATTGCTGCGGAAAGGGACAGCATCAAGGAGAGGCTTGTCCAGCAAAAGACGGAGAGTGTTTCCACTGCGGGAAAAAGGGACATTTCGCCGTGGTATGCAGAGCGAAAGGAGAGAGGAAGGACCAGAGAAAAGTTTTCCAGCAGCAAGGGAAACGGACCGCCTCCAATAAATCTCGCACTCTGCAAATCGAAACAAGAGAGGAGGATGAAAACGAAAGCTACGGGCTGTATTCACACTCGACGAAAGCTTCCAAACCGCCTCCGATTATGACTCAGCTAATAGTGAAAGGGAAACCTATAAACTTCCAAGTGGACACGGGCTCAGCAGTAACGCTCATCAATGAGAAAACGTGGCTCTCTCAGTGGAGTGACAAAGAGAGGCCTAAGCTGAGCGAACCAATAACGCGGCTTCGTACATACACCGAGCACTTGGTCGACATTATCGGAGAATGTGAAGTCGCCGTATCCAAGGGCAACCAGGAGGAACGCTTGCCTTTGATAGTTGCGAGAGGCAGAGGGCCGAATCTCATGGGACGAGATTGGCTGCACGAAATAAAGTTGGACTGGAGGGAGATAAACTTGGTCAGGGTCAATGACGCAGTCGACAGATTGTGTTCAGACTACGCGGAACTGTTCACACGGGAACTTGGAAAGTTGAAAGGTGTAGAAGTAGATCTGGATATTGACCCCGATGCATCACCTAAGTTTTTGAAGGCCCGTCCAGTTCCATTTTCGCTTCGAAGTCGTCTGGATCAAGAGCTGGATCGCCTTCTAGCAGATGACATAATTGAACCAGTTCAATATTCAAACTGGGCAGCTCCAGTGGTCCCAGTTGTCAAAGGAGATGGATCCATTCGCATTTGTGGGGATTATAAAACCACAATAAACACAGCAGCTCGATCGGATACCTATCCGATCCCGAGAGTTGAAGAGCTATTTGCAAGGCTTGCAAATGGAAAGAAATTCACAAAACTGGATCTTTCTCATGCCTATCAACAACTAGTCCTGTCTGAGAAATCCAGGGAGTTCGTCACTATCAACACACATCGAGGGTTATTCAGATATAAGAGACTGCCTTTTGGAGTTTCAACTGCGCCTTCTGTGTTTCAGCGGACGATGGAGTCATTGCTGGCTGGTATACCAGGTGTGGCCGTCTACCTAGATGATCTTCTCATCACAGGAGAGTCAACAGATGCCCACATGAAGAACCTGAGAGCAGTCCTGGATGTTCTTCTGAAAGCTGGACTAAGACTGAAGAAAGAGAAATGTGTGTTTCTCAAGGAAGAGGTTGATTACCTCGGACACACAATCACTGAAAAGGGTCTTCGTCCCACGGGGGACAAGGTGCAAGCCATTACAAATGCGCCCGAACCGAAGAGCGTAAAGGAACTCCGGTCGTTCCTGGGCTTGCTGAATTACTATGGTAAATTTCTACCCGACCTTGCATCAAATCTAGAACCTCTTCATCGGTTGTTGAGGAAAGACGCAAGATGGCGGTGGGGTAAAGAGCAGAAACAGGCATTCGGAAGAGCCAAACAGTTGCTTAATTCAACTAGAGTGTTAGCTCACTACAATCCGGAAGAGCAACTCATACTAGCTTGCGACGCTAGTCCGTACGGTGTCGGAGCCGTACTCGCACATAGATTTTCGGATGGGACCGAAAAACCCATCGGGTTCGCGTCGCGAACATTGAATGTTGCAGAACGCAGATATTCGCAGTTAGACAAGGAAGGTCTCGCGATTGTATTTGGTGTGAAACGGTTTCACCAATATCTGTATGGCCGTAAATTCGAAATAATAACGGATCATAAGCCGTTACTTGGTCTTTTTGGCGAGAAGAAAGCCATTCCACAGATGGCTTCTCCGCGCGTCCAACGGTGGGCGATTACACTTGCGGCATACGAATATGAAATAAAGTATAAAGCGGGAGAGAAAAATTCAAATGCTGATGCACTTAGTAGATTACCGCTAGAATCAACCATTCCGGATCCTCCGATCCCGGGGATATCATACTTCTCATGGATACATTAGATAGGACACCGATAACGCCTTCGCGCGCCCGTTCTCTTACCGACAAAGATCCGATCTTGTCGCGGGTCCGTAACTTCATCTTACAAGGATGGCCTACAATGGATGAATTACAAGATAAGGCATTCGGTCCGTATTTGAATAGAAAAGATGAATTGAGTGTTCATGAGGGAGTAATATTGTGGGGAGCTCGCGCGGTGCTTCCCCTGAAATGTCGAGAAGCAATGATGGAAGAATTGCACGATGCACATCCGGGGATAGTGCGTATGAAAGCAATGGCGAGAAGTTGCGTATGGTGGCCACAGATTGACAAAGATTTAGAGCGTAAAGTTAAATCTTGCGAAAAATGTCAATCACACCAGCGACAACCGTCGAAAGCTCCACCACATCAGTGGGAATATCCAAGTAAACCATGGTCGCGAATTCATGTCGATTACGCAGGTCCAGTGGAAGGGAAAATGTTACTAGTAATAGTAGATGCGTATTCAAAATGGATAGATGTTCACATTACGAATAAATCGACAAGCGAAGCGACAATAGACAAATTGAGGGAAGTCTTTTCGGCACAAGGTCTTCCTCAAACGCTGGTTTCGGATAATGGGCCCTGTTTCACGAGTGAGGAATTCGCTATGTTCATGAAAATGAACGCAATCAATCACATTCGAGGTGCACCATATCACCCAGCTACTAATGGTCTCGCGGAAAGAGCAGTGCAAACTGTGAAAAGAGCACTCAGAAAAATGAGTGGACCCCTTCAGACGAGATTAGCAAGGTTCTTGTTGAGTTACCGTACAACTCCACAAGCTACCACAAACCAGTCACCGGCAGAATTGCTCATGAACCGAAAGTTGCGTACTCGCATATCTTCTGTTCTGCCTGATGTGAACGCAACCGTTGAGAAGAAACAATTCTCACAGACCGCTCACACTTCTCGCAAACTTCGCGAATTTAAGATAGGAGAAGAAGTCCTTGTGAGAAATTACGGGCGAGGCAACCAATGGCTACCCGGAAAAGTAGTCGAACGTAACGGTCCGGTATCCTATGTCGTAAATGTCAATACCAATAACTCGACGCTGACATGGAAACGTCATGTTGACCAATTGCGAAGTCGAATCTCGACTTCATCGACCTCGAACGACGACACCGGCCCGACACACGAAGATGACGTTATCATCCGTGATAACGACAATGATGACCGCAATGTCAATGAAGATCAGATAGACATTCGCGCGGATCGTGAAGACAATCCTGAAGTCGATCACGATGACGGTATAAAGCATTATCCTAGACGAGAGCGTAGAAAACCAAGCTATTATGGATTTTCGTAATTTTCGACGCAACAATAATTTTAATCAAATCTTGTCTTGGATTATAAACTCACCTATTTTTGGACCTTGTCAAAATTCCTGATTTAATTGTTTGGTTCAGTGAAACAAAAAGTATCATTGAATTTATTAGTTTTGATTTTAACTTCAGTTCCTGACTGACGTATATCATTTAATAATGTTTGATAATTATCAAAAGTTTCTTAAAGGTAAAATTTGAATCTGGGAACTGAAAGAAATTGTTACATTTCAATATATAGTTTCATAACCAATTGAATAGTTACTGGTACAGTTTTGAGTTGCAAATTGAATTGGGATGTTGAAAAGGTATGTTTAATCTAAGGGGGGGAGAGATGTTATATATTGATAATTATGTCATTCATGATGTCATACCATGACTCACAATTGTAGCTGCGCAGGCGCAATGCGGAATAAACTTGCTTTGGAATCATATACCAAGAGTATCAGACGTGTGCTTATTTATGTGCCTTAATTACTTATTACTGTAGATTAATTAGGAGTACATAACAAGAACATGGAGAAGGGGAAGAAGAAAAAGAAGAATAAGACGACATAATAATGAAAATAATAAAAAAAAAGACTGAGAAGAAAGAGAAGTATGAGGGGGGAGTAAAGTGCACTCTGGTTATAAATAAGTCCTGGGGACCAAAAGATGTTCTTTTATACATATATAGTAGTCAAGTACATTTTATTTAAGGCACTTAATTGCCGGCTTAAAACGAAATTCGAATTTCAATTTCATTTTATTTTGCCAGCATGTTTACCCCATTGAAGACACCGTTAGAAAAAGAAAATCGCACCGAAATAAAAAGAAATGGCCAAAACCCGAGTGATTTCGAACGCGACCCGAGTGATTACGAACCCGCCAGCGACGCGAGTGTTTACGATAAGCCGAGCTACCTGCCCTTTTGGTAAAAAAAATGGTGATGCCGAAAAAATGTCTCTGCATGTACTATATCTAAGCAATAGCTTCGATCCATCTGGGGCATGGTGGCTTGTTATTTTTAAAGGAATATAAAATTGGTATGGTGGCAAAAATATTTTTATCTGACGATCACTCGGCCTAGCGACGAACCCGTCTCTGTGGTCTAGTTGTTAAGGCACCGGCGTTCCAATCTGGGGGCCCGGGTTCGATTCCCGACTGAGACATTGTTTTAGGCATCACCAAGGTTTTTTTTAAAGAGCAGAAAGCTCTGGGAAACCTTGATTT